>NC_056745.1:752427448-752637448 GCF_019279795.1 Protopterus annectens
ACCTGGTAGACCTGTGGAGGGAATGTTTGTTAACACTACCTGACTGTTTCTACACATATTCCCAGATTCCTTGTTATAATTCTGCACATACCTCTCAACCTCTTAATGCAAACAATCTGTACAAAGCTTGACAAACTGGGGGTACAAATAGGGCATATTTTAAATATTGCTCTTATAAACGTTTTGAAAGTTGCTAGAGTGACAGGATTTGTTTAAATATACATTTTCTGAAGGATTGAAGTCTGAAACTCAAATGTATGTCACTATTTAGTGACTACAATCCTGAGATCATCCCAGTGATTTGCCAGGAAAATAGAGGAACAGGCCAAAAATATGAGGCAAATATCTATATGAGGCAAATATCTGGACATTCTGCAGAAATCTGTACAGTTGAGAGGTATGATTATGCATACAGCTTACTAGCACTCCCAAGATTCGATCCATGGCTGTGTGTGCTAAAATCCTTCAGATCCTTCAGATCCTTCAGAAAATAAGTAAATCTTTATCTGCACTTTTTTCAAATAATACAGCATTGAAATTGATTTATTTGTATCGCATTGAATACTATCTAGCTGGAAGTTGTGGTTCTGTTTTTTCAGTTAGTTCTCCACCCACCGTCCCTGCTTTTGTTTTGGTGTTAATCTTGGTGGCTTTGAAACTGCCCACCCCTCTTGTAAATTTGCATTTGGATACTCCTCCTGGACCCATCTCATTTGCTCACTTAAAAAATTGCAGTTTATTCATCTGCTTTCACTGTATTTGTGTTTCTTCCTACTTTATTACTTTATTTTGCTTTTGCGTCATCTTAAAAGTACTCAATTGTATTTATTACTGCTTGGTGTAACTATCATTCTAAGCCTTTTAGTTTAAGCACTTGGGCTTCAGACCAGTTGTTTTACATTAAGAAGGTTTGTGATCTGTACTGTTGTGGCAGGACAGGTAGCTTACATCCTTCTAAGTTGGGAACTGCTGATTGAAGGCTCAGTGTCTGCTATTCTAAAAGTGTATTAGTTCTGGTTTAAGCATTTGGGCTTCAGGCCAGTTATTTTTCAGTAAGAAGGTTTGTGGTCTGCACTCTGTTGGGAGGAGAGGCTGGAATCTGCCCATCTGAGCTGGGAATTTTTGGTTAAAGGCTTATAGTGCCTGCATATTTGAACTGTTTCTTACTGAAATTGGTGTGCCTTGTTTGTTGTAGCATAGACTAGATCCAGGCCTGCTGAATCTAGCTTTGTTTGTATAACTTGAGCACTAATCCATGCCTTCTTAAAAGTATTCAATTGTATTTATTACTGCTTGGTAGTAACCTGATTAAAGTATAGCTATAATTCTAAGCCTTTTGGTTTAAGCATTTGGGATTCAGACTAGTTGTTTTACATTAAGAAGGTTTGTGGTCTGCACTGTTGTGACAGGACAGGTAGCTTACATCCTTCTAAGTTGGGAAGTGCTGACTGAAGGCTCAGTGTATGTTATTCTAAAAGTGTATTAGTTCTGGTTTAAGTACTTGGGCTTCAGGCCAGTCATTTTACATTAAGAAGGTTTGTGGTCTGCACTCTTGGGGGAGGAGAGGCTGGACTCTGCCCTTCTGAGCTGGGAATTTCTGGTTAGAAGCTTATAGTGCCTGCATATTTGAACTGTTTCTTACTGAAATTGGTGTGCCTTGTTTGCTGTCGCATAAACTAGATTCAGGCCTGCTGAATCTAGCTTTGTTGTATAACTTGAGCACTAATCCAGGCCTTCTTCTTTGGAGAAGGTTCCCCTGCACCCCAGTGGCAGTAATGTGCAGTTAGAACTTGTCGGATTGAAGACTACAGGAACAGGGCTCAGTTTTGAGATTTTCTTACTGGTTAATTGGGTAATTTGTTTAAAAGCCTTTTCTGATTGCTTGTAGTCATCTAAAGCTGTTTTAAGTGTATTTTTTACTGTTTGTAGTCGTTTCAAGCTGTTTTAAGTGTATTGTTTACTGTTTTTGCCTTATCTTTTCAAAAAAATGTTTTTCTTGTTTCCCACCTTTCTAACCTAGTATAGTCCAGTTTTCAGGCTAGTGCTGAATTCAGGGCTATGTTACAAGTTTCTGAGTTGCTCATATCTTACTTGAATAGAAGGAGGTTTCTCTGTTCACCTGTAAGAGAGGAAGCTTTGAGCAGCCATCTGTCCCTGGAGGAGTGGATTCAGCCCAGAGGTTAGTAGTTTATAGGCCATTTTGGGCTAATTTCTATCTCTTTCATTTCCCTGCTGTAAAAACCATGTTTGCACGGTTTTCCGTGTCCGGGCAGTGCCAGTTAGCTAGGGCTAAATTATTCCCAGCTCCACCAAGTCTCCTCTTTTGTTTTTCCCTTGAAAGTAGTCTAACTCTCAACCTAAGCACTTAAAAAGCAACCAATAGTCCAGCACTTGCTCAGACCTAATAGCAAGCACTAATACACCCTGACACTTGATTGCCCAGCAGGGCAAGGCTCATTATTCACCCCTCACCAACCAAGCAACTAAGCAGCTCACACTACTATTCAGGCATGACCAAAGTACAATTTCAGGTATACTCTCCAGTCCAGCTGGTGAACCTGGGTATCCTGAGGCAATGTTACAACTGCCTCATGTACACAGACAACCCTCTCCTCCTACCACAAAACATTAACATATGCAAGAGATGCAATTATATAGCAAAATTGGAGGCTAAGCTCTCTCCACCCAAGACTGGAACAGGCAGTCATGAGGAGAAGGTTAACACTTGCAACACACCTCCAGCCTCACATAGACATACTAAACCAGCACTGGCAATAAATACACATAAATACACAAAATCATACTCGGAAGCTCTAAATAAAAACCTGCAAAAGCATCAGAGACCTCCAAAGCAGACACCCAAAAAACCTGCACCTCCCGTCACAAACCAGACAACGCATAAAACACAAAATCAGTGTGCAGCACAATCACAGCCCTTAAGGCGAAATAACATACCCAACACAGTAGTAATAGGTGACTCTATAGTCAGGCACACTGACATCCCTCTCACTAGGCTGGACAAGGAGAAGGTTACTGTTATCTGCCTGTCGGGATCCATAATCCGCCACATAACACAAGCACTCAGGTCACTCCAGAACAAGTACAAATACGACTCTGTCATTATTCATGTTAGTGTGAATGACCTGAGACGTATCTCCCTAGACTACATGAAAAGAGACATGGAAGAGCTCTCTGATCATGTAGCCCATGCGGGTATGACCCTGACCCTGAGTAGCATCCTGCCTTCCCCAAGAATGATACCGCAGTATAAAGAAAAAAATTATCAATTTCAACAATTGACTAAGATTCTGGTGTCATTCAAAGGGGATCCCGCGTCTGTCAGCCTGGGACGACATGCTCGACAAGCCTCGTTGCTTCACAAGAGACAGCTTGCACCTGTCACCGCTAGGCTTTTGAATACTGGCCAAGGCTCTTGATGCCCCCATAGTGGCTTTTTTAGGCAAGGATCAAAAGTCAAACCCACCTCTGTAAACAGCACAAATAAAAAAATGAGGGTTATGCTACTCAACGCCAGGAGTTTAAATCTCAAAATGCACATGCTCGAAGCACTTCTCAATATGGAGAACATCGACATCTGTGCAGTAACTGAAACCTGGTTCAAGGCTCCACAGAGCACCCCAGCACTACCGGGCTACAACTCATACCACACATTTCGGCCACAGAACATGGACCGAAACACAAAAGGAGGGGGTGTATCCATATTCATCAAGGATACCTACTCCTCCAGGTTAGTGGCGCAGCATGATACCTCTGAGATCACTCATGTGCAACTAACATCGGGAAAATCTGCAATGCAAATTGTGGCCTGCTACAGATCACCCTTCATGACCCAGGACCACCACTCCGCCTTTCTGGAGACACTGGAAAACATGAAGGCCCTACGAACACCCTGATATTAGGCAATTTCAATTACCCTACCGTTAACTGGAAAAGCTACTCAAGTACAAACTCCCAGGTCCAGCGCTTCCTGAAATTTATCAACTCAAATGCCCTGGATCAGCTGGTAAACTCCCCTACCAGAGGTGAAAACATATTGGACCTGATCATCACCAACATGGGCAACAGGTGTTCCGCACCTGAGGTCAACCAGTCACTGGTTAGATCGGACCATAAACTAATCACTCTGGAAGTCCACACCACACCACCACCCCCAACCAAGGAAACCACAGTAAAAAACTTTTCTATAGCAAACTTCACCTTACTTAAGACAGAGATTGTAAGTTTCACAGCCCCCACACTAAAGAATAACAGTGTCCAAGATGCAGAAACCTTTACAAATGCACTCTATGAGCACCTACAAGAATGCATGGATTGTGCCATCCCTAGCAAAACCAAGACTCACTCCCCTAAGAGAAGGAAACTAGTCTGGTGGACCCGTGCCATAAACAGGCTATACAATAGAAGGAGGAAATTAATTCAGAAAAAAAGCAAATCCCAAGAAGGAAAGACATCCCTGATCAGTATCAGTAAGACACTAAGGTCCCTCATAAAATCATCCAAGGCTAACTTCGAAATAAAAATAGCCAAGGATTCGAAAGAAAACCACAAAGCCTTCTTTAGCTATGTCAAGAATCTAAGGGGCAACTCGCAGATATGCTCTGAGCTAGTGCAAAATAGCACAAAATTTACTAAACCTACTGATATTGCCAACGTCCTGGCAGATAGATTCAGTGCAAACTTCACCCCCCCTCACCCCCAAAAGGGCCCACAATAGTAAAGGAAAAGTGTAGTGTCCTGGAAATTACAGACGCACAGGTGAAAACAGCCCTTTCAAAAGCCAAAAGCACAGTGTCAATGGAGCCAGATGGTGTCCTAGGCTGCATCTTGCACGAATTACAGAATGAACTAACCCCCCCACCTAAACACACTGTTCAACCTCAGCCTCTCCACAGGCTATGTGCCCATAGAATGGCGCACAGCAATGGTTATTCCGCTCCACAAAGGAGGGGCCACAACTGACCCTGGTAACTATCACCCCATAAGCCTGACTAGCCTGGTCTGCAAGGCTATGGAGTGCATCATCATGGAACTCATTAACAAAGACATTGGGAACCTCCAAACACTTGACCCGACCAAGTTCGGCTTTGTTAAGGGCAGATCATGCCTACTAAACCTGGTTAACTTCTTTGAGATAGTCACCAAGGCCATAGATGAGAGGAAGGTGGTTCACACAGCCTACCTTGACCTCACCAAGGCTTTTGACACCATTCCCCACTCGGGAATTATAGAAAAACTCACCAGCCTGAACATAAACCTCTATGTCATGAGATGGGCTGCCAACTGGCTTACCGACAGAACTCACACTGTAAGAATAGTGGGCTCCAGGTCCGACTCTAAACCAGTCACAAGTGGTGTCCCACAAGGCTCGGTCCTGGGATGCCTACTGTTCAGCATATACTTCTCAGAAGTACAGGCAAACACAGGAGGACTATGGCTAACCAAGTTTGCCGATGACTGCAAACTGGGAGCTTTAATTGACTCTCTGGCTGACACGGACATTCTCCAAAAGGGTCTTACTGAGACGGACACCTAGTGTCAAAGTCATGGTCTCAAGCTAAATGCCAAAAAGCATAGTTATGCCATTTGGGAAAAACAAAATACCCATGAATTGCCACATAGGTGGCAGCCCCTTTAATACAGAAGAGGTAATAAGAGATCTGGGGACCCAGGTAGATAGTAATCTCTCCTTTGACAATCATGTTACCAAAATAGTTAGGAAATCCTTCTATGTAGCCCATCTAATTACTAAAGGGTTTGCATCTAGAAAGAAAGAGGTTATAGTGCCCCTCCACTCGTCACTCATCAGACCCATCATAGAGTACAATGCCCCATTTGGGATGTACCTCACAAGACACTTCCAACAGCTGGAAATACCACAAAAGTACCTCATCAAGAGGATTACAGGCCTCAAACATATGTCCTATGCAGCCCGACTGGAAAAACTCTGGCTGTACTCAGTGGCATATCGCTTACTCAGAGATGATCTCTGCCTGACTTACAAAGCCATGTCCAACTCAGAATTGATGGACATGCTCCACCTAAAGAAATCCAAGTCACTGCGAGCCACTCGCTCTAGTGAGATAAACCTCATCACAACAATAAATAGAACATGCTGGAGGGATAGATTCCTGTCAAGAGACTCCCCATGCTTTGGAATAAAATTCCTAACTACATTAGGCAGAGACCCTCACTAACACTCTTCAAGAGAAACCTTGATGAGTGGATGGGTAACAGAAAATACATCCCTGGGATCACTTCTTTGCCTCTTCTTGACAGAGGCTCAGTTAATTAATCAATGGGGTGGCGAAAGCTGACACACTCTGGCTAGGCTTATAAATTACCTTGGGCAGATAGCCTAGTACCTACCTATGAACCTATGAACCTATAAAATAAAACAATGTGTGTTTCATCAGAGTGAGCTATTTAGAAAGTGATGTCTTGTCTTTCAGTGTTTTCTGTCTAAGTCTCTCTTGGTTGTACAGTCTGACCTTGTAATTACAACATTCTTATATAGACATTCCTAGACATATTTTTTATGTAGCACAATGTGAGAAACAGTTGACACAACAGTACTATTCATATACCAGATCTGAATGCAACATGTGAGGCCATACAATACCAGAGTAAACACAACCAGTCCAGGATTTACAACTTTATTGCCAGGCAGTTACACTTTTATTTAAATATGACCTATATGGAACTATTACTGCCATATTGTCTGGTTTATTCAGAGGAAACCATACACATTTTTATAGTGCCAGGTGACATTTTACTCCTTCATATTTATTTGGTATGACTACTACAAGCAAGATTGTTACTCACCAGCCTCGCAACGCGGCCTTTGCAACCTGCTGGGATGGGCTTCCTGGCAGTTGTAATGAAACCAGAGAAACATTTATGAATACCTAGCTATCACATACACAAGCTGGACTTTGGTAAACAATAGTTACATACTGCTGGGACATCTCCGCTGTCACTTGCTTTTTGAATCCACTGTTCCAAGAGCTCCCTCTTCCTCCATTTCAAGTCAGCATAGTAGTGCCAGACCTACTCACCAGTCCAAGGGATACCAGTGGTACTGGTGAGATCATGAGTGACACTTTCCCAGGCTTCTGCTTTATATTGGGAGCTCTGGTACTGGTCCTGCAGTAGTCTCATGTCATGGCTTTTTACCAGGAGTCCTACCATGACCTTGAACTCCTGTATGCCGCAGCGCTGAGCCTGGAAGTGCATGCCCTCTCCAACTCCTGTCATACTGCCTACAGTAGAGAGCTACAACCAGTTATGAGCTGTATTCCTGCCTGCAGGGTTTAAATACATCTGATTTCCTGCCCTTTTCCATGATTGGACGGTTTTGAAAATGCTGAGCTAAGCTAAGCTACGGGCAAACCTGCTTAGCTAAAGGTGGCAGTGCTTAAAGGAGCAGGTTCAGCATTGCTTACCAATGGGCAAATCCACTTAGCTGGGCTATCCATTGCTTAGTATTCATATGTACACAATGCTTACACCCGGTCAACTTAGCTGTGCCATGCTTAGCATTGCTTATGTTTTATTATATTGGTCTACCACCTGTATGGGATTGATTCATCATTCATTACATAATATTAGATTTATTTACCTTCCCTGACATCCCCCAATGTGCTGTGATTAATTTATTCTTGTGTGACTATACTGTATGGGGCACTTGTGTTTATATGGGGGTTTTCACTACTTTATTACACTGACATCTCACATCTGGGCCTAATACACTACTCAGGTTGAGAAAAATCAATTACTTCTTACATAAATATGCAAAACATTTAAATTTTAATGTTTACACATGCAAAATGGAAATGGCTTTGGTGAGGTTTGAACCCTGAAGAACTACATGCAAAGCATATGCACTAACCACTACACTATCACACTTATGCTTATGTATGTTGGATGTCTATTATGTTTTAACTTATCGTGCTGTTTCAGCTGGGCTAAGCGTAGCTAAGCAATGGGCACACCCATGCAGCTATGCTTAAACTTTATTGCATGTATAAAAAAAAAATATTTGTTGTGTTTTTATATTTGTACCCTTCAGAATATCCATGCTAATGCTGAACCTGTTATTTTATCAACTTTCTGCTTTGTGGGACGATTGTCCCTTATGGCTTTGTCCACATTCCTTACTCTGACAGGTTGGGAGGTGTGCGCTATGTGCTTATGCTAAATCTGTTATTCTATCAACTTTTGGCTTGGTAGGGATGATTGTCCCTTATGGCTTTGACCAGATTTCTTACCCTGATGTGTTGAGGGTGTTACGAGCATTCTCACTCATTTTAAATTGCCAAACGGCAATTTTGGAGTGCAGGTGCATGTGTATGGTGACAGCTTTGCTCTCAGACACACCCCCTGTGCTTGTACATGGAACCATGAACATTTTAAAGCATGGCAGTGTGCCTTCATATATATGCAAGGCGCACTGCCATGCTGAACAGGAATGGTCCCTGCCATGCAGGAATAACTTATTCCTGCACTGCTGCTTGCTGAATCCAGGGGAGTGATTATTCACAATTTCTGCCAACTGATAGATAACCTATATACCATTTATTTTATTTTATTTACATTTGTTTACCAGGAAGTTCCGACTGGACGCAGGTCCTTTTTCAGTGGATGCCCAGGTAGAAAAGCTTCACATCATGTACATGATAAATAGAGCTACAAAGTTGCAGCAATAATAAACAACATTACAGATTGTTGGCTTTAATACAATAACAAGATATTGATTATCAACAGTATATACAGTAAATGTTGCAAGTTAAGATAGTTTCTTGTCATTTATAATATTAGTTACAAAGTTGTCAGACAAGATGTTAATGTATGTAAAGACAACTAGCTATTTCTGACTGTGGTTAGTAGTGGCGGTAGTATAGTTGGGTTAAGAGTCTAGGGGGGGGAGGGAGGTAAGGGTGGGGGTCTTAGTCTGGATTAGAACAAGGACAAAGCCAGAGCAAATTTAAGTGGAATTTGAGCACAGTCTTGAAAAGCTTGCTGGAAGGTAGAGTAGTTATAGAGGGTGGAAGATTGTAATAAAAGTTTAGATATGGTACATGAAAATATGGATTTCTCCTGCTGAGTTTTTGAGTTTGATAACAGTGAGTTGATTTTTGTTGCTTGATCTTAAGGGCCTAGTGGAGTGATAGGGTTAGAGAAAGGTTTGAAGGGAAGGGATGTTTAGGGGATGGTTAATAAGTTTATGAGCAAGGGTGAGTTGATTAAAGTGAAGGGATCGTGGGAGTTCTAGCCAGTTTAGTTCTTTAAGGGAGATACAATGATGGCTGCGGTAGGAGGTTCCAGTAGCAAATTTAGCAGTTTTGTTGTAACAAGCATCCAGCTTGTGTAAGTCTGTCTGTCCAAGGTTGGTAAGTATGGGAGATGCATAGAATAGGGTGGAGATTAGCTGGGAATTGGCTATGGAGATTCTAGCCACCTTGGTTAGGAATTGGCGGCTTCGATATAATGCACCAAGTTTCTTGTGAACTTTTTTTATTGTGAGAGATATGTGGGTGTCAAATTTAAGTTTGTTGTCTATTTCCACACTGAGTAATTGTGTGTGTTCTGATGGAGAGATGATGGTATTATCTTTGGCAAGAATGTTGAAGTGGGGCATATTTTGGGTGGTTTGGAAGGGTGGAACAGGAGAAGTTTTGTCTTTCTTGGGTTGAGTAGGAGTTGAGCATTGGATAGCCAGCTTTCTACAGAAGAGAATGATTCCTGTGTGATTTGTTGTAGTTCTGGTAGAGTGGGGCCAGAGCAGATGAGAGTAGAATCGTCTGCGTACTGTATAAGAGATGCTTGTGTGGTGGCAGTATGTAGGTTGTTAGTGAAAAGTGAGAATAGCAGAGGGCCAAGGATAGACCCCTGGGGATCTCCTACTGAAGCCATCATTGTATCTCCCTTAAAGAACTAAACTCCGAGAGTAACTGGGAGGTGAGGTGATATGTTATTGTCCCAGATTACTGATTGCTGGCGTCCATGTAGATAGCTGTGGAACCAGTTGCAGGCTGATTGTGAGAAGGAGAGGTTGGGGAGAGTAGAGAGTAGCAGCTCATGAGATACCATGTCAAAGGCATTTGAGATATCTAGAAATACAGCAGTAGAAAAGAGGCCATTGTTTCTGTGATGAAGTATAGTGTTGGTGAAGGAGAGCAGAGCGGAGGTAGTGCTGTGATATGGCCTGAAACCATGTTGGGTTTTTGAGAAGAGCTTATTAGCTAGGTGGTAGTTGGAGACCTGGGTGTTGATACATTTTTCAAGAATCTTGGAGAGAGGGGAGAGGACAGCAATGGGGTGGTAATTGGAGAAGTCGGTGGAGGGGGTGCCTTTGTGGAGGGGAATTATGTGGGATATTTTCTATATCGAGGGAACATAGCCTTCTGTTATGGAATGCCTGATTAGAATTAAAATGGGTAGGCTAGTGTATCAGCTGCAATTTTCAAGTATTCAGAGGGGAGGTTGTCAGCTGCGAGTTTGGTGGGTTTAAGTTTTGACAATAGTCTTTTTATGTGGAGGTAGGCACTGAGGTGAAGAAGAAAAGAGGAGTGGGGGTTTAGGGTTAGGAGTTGGGGGGAACTGTTGTAGGGAAGTGTTGTTTGTTTAGAGATGTTATAGTTTCAGTGAAGTGTTTGTTGATGGATTTTAGTGGTGACCAGTTAATTTTTTGCAGGGAGGAGATGAAGGAATTGGGGTTGAAATTGGATTTGTTCAGTATTTGTCTGTGGATAATGGTCTTCAGACTGTTTGTGTGGTGTCGAATTAGGAAAGTAGGGGAGTAGTCACTAAGACTGTCAGGTAAGCGGCCTGCTAGGTAAGAGTGAGGGGCTTTGTTGACTAGGATCCAGTCAAGTAAGGTATGATTGTTAGGGTTTTTGTTGATTCGGGTAGGGGAGTGAATGAGTTGAGTGAACCCATGGAGATTAAGGTAAATGGTTGGGAGACTGTTATTACAGGATAGCCAGTTGATGTTAAAGTCACTGAGAATTATGGTTCAAGGAATGATTGCCAATCTGAGTTATTTTTTTGTTAGTCACCAGTGCTCCCAGGCCTTATCTCTGGATTTCATTAGGGTTCTGGTGGTCTTTTGTAACCATGGGGTATGCCTAGATCTGACTTTGGCATTTCTTACAAGAGCATGGGTGTTTAGGATGGAGAGAAAGGTAATGTTGAAGAAGTGGACAGCCTCATCTAGGTTGAGGTATTTTAGTGGTGACCAGTTAATTTTTTGCAGGGAGGAGATGAAGGAATTGGGGATGAAGTTGGACTTGTTCAGTATTTGCCTGTGGATAATGGGCTTCAGACTGTTTGTATGGTGCCGAATTAGGAAAGTGGGGGAGTGGTCACTAAGACTGTCAGATAAGTAGCCTGCTAGGTAAGAGTGAGGGGCTTTGTTGACTAGGATCCAGTCAAGTAAGGTATGATTGTTAGGGTTTGTGTTGATTTGGGTAGGGGATTGAATAAGTTGAGTGAACCCATGGAGATTAAGGTGAATGGTTGGGAGACTGTTATTACAGGATAGCCAGTTGATGTTAAAGTCACAGAGAATGATGGTTTCCTGGGGTAGAGATAGAGTAGCCCAGCTCAGGAGATTTCCTAGGGGTGTAATATTTTGGCCTGGTTGGAAATATCATCCTATGATATTGATTGTTTTGTTTGGGTTTAGTTTGAGATTAGTATAAAGGATTTTATAATTGTTGTGGTGAGGGACAGATGAGTTAAGGAGTTGAATATTGAGGTGGTGTTTAAATATCAGTGCTACACCACCTCCTTTTTTGGACAAGATGTCTATGCAAAGGATGTTGTATTCAGGTGGAAGTATTTCTTCACTTTTGATATGAGGTTTGAGCCAGGTTTCAGTTAGGAAGAGAATATCTGGGGAATATATGCTTATGCTGGCATGTAGGTCTTGGATTTTATTGCATATGCTTCTGATGTTTAGGGACATTATAAGTAGGTCTGTTGTTTTCTTGTTGGCTAGGAGTTGAGTTGTGGGGGGGGGGTTGCTTGGACTAGGGTTTGTAGTTGGGTTGGATTTGGGAGGACCAGGGTATGGATGGATATCTCCAGCAAGGGCTAGTTTATAGAGGGTGTTTAGGATATGTTTTATATACATAGTAAATTGCTTATGGTATCTTAGGGATATTTTATTTTTGAGTGTGTTAGGTGTTTGGTAATGTATTGTGTGTATTGGGAGGATAGTTTTGGTGACAGGGGTTGTATAGTTATAGTGTAAATGTTTGTGGGAGGGTGTTGAGAGAGTACAGTGCAAGTTGTTGAGGCATGTGACTGTGGAGCCTTGGTAGGATGTAATGTGAGCTAGAATTACGCAGGTTAGGATTGTTATTATATTGGGTAGTAGCATGATTGTGTTGGATGTAGGGGAGGGGGTGAGTAGTGGTGTAGCCTAATTGCTGACAATTAGGGGTGTGTTTAAGGCTATGAATAAATGCAGAAGTACTGGGGGTGGGTGGGAATAGGGGGCAGGGAAGGGAGCGAAGTGAGCATTGCAAACGGAGTGGGCTAGAACACCCCTGGGCTAAAGACTGCAGGGTAAGTGTCTAAATGGCCAAATTGTTAGGAGTTATTAGAATCTATTAGGGAAAAACAATCTATAGACCTGATTTCAGCTGTGTCCTTTTTGGGTAGATACCTAGTTTGAAGCAGACAAAAAGTGTCAGTTTAAGTACCTTTTTGCCTCTGTTTTACAAGTGGGCAATTCCAGTGCATCTATTGGGTTACCTTTTTTCACCTAGAGCTTTACCTTGGTGTACTGATAACTAAAAAGAAAACATTAACTGGGGGGTGTATTTACAGCAGAAGGGGGTGGGGGTGCAGCTGCCATCCCTAGCCATGGGTAGAGCCAGTTATTTCTGCTTTAGACCAGATACTTTCTACAGTAGCAGGTTAAAGTGAAATATAGCTAGACACCTACAGTAACCACTCAACCTGTTAGCCCAAGCAATTCGGACAAAGCCTGACATAATGGAGGACAAAGGCCCACAAATAAAGACATATTTTAAATATTTATCTTATAAACTTAGAAAGTTGCTAGAATAACTGGGTTTGTTTTAACATGCATTTTTTTAAAGGATATGAAGTCTGAAAATGAAATGTATATCAATATTTTGCAATTTAATTTCTCAGATCATTCCAGTGATTTGTCAGAAAACCACACATTTTATGAGAACCAGATCAAAACTTTGAGACAAAAATCTGGATGTTCTGCGAAAATCTGGACAGTTGAGAAGTATGAAACATATGTAAATACTTAAGAAACATGGAAGAAAACCTCTCATATCAGCCCATTACCAGTAAGCATCATAACTCAAAAACACACATAAATTGCAACAAATCACTATATCTATAACTTAAGCTAAGGATGTAAAGAAATATTTTCCAAAGCCTCCTAGAACACACACTAAAGGGCCCTAGTCTCCAGTAAATGAGATAAAACCTACTCCCTTACCACTCACACATATTGCAGATCCATACAGCTCACCCAAGAGTTACTAGGAAAGCAGGCCTAAGCCCATAAAGTTCACTAGGACACCTTCTGCATAATGGAAATATTTTAGTCATATGTGTCTCTGTTTATAGGCATACAGACTCCATGTTCACTGCACTGAGCAAGAGCAGGATGACTGTAAATTGATTGCCTGTTATTAGAATCCATAAAGACACACTTTAAGGGCCACAAGTTTCTTTAAACAAGACATATATTATTATGACCTAGTGGTGGCCCAGAAATGAGCGAGTAAGCTGATAAGCTTCACTAAGAGGGACATGCAGGGAGACATAATGGAACTTACTATGCATGTGCTAGAGGCAGGAAAGGCACTGGTCTTGAGTAGTATCTTGGCATCTTCCTGAATGATACCTAGATGCCTAGAAAATATAAATGGCTTTAACAATGGGCTATGTAGTTGCTGTCATTCTAAGGGGGTCCAGTGAGTATCACCCTAGAATGAGATGATAGAAAAGACTTCCTATTCCACCAGGAATAGCTTACATCTATCATACTAGGCAGTCATCACTAAATAAAGCCTTTGCATCCCCGGGCTACTGGAAATTCCATCATAGAAAACTCACATTTGAATAACATTACAGTGCCACTACTCAATTCTTAGAGTATAAACAGAAAGATATAAGAGTATGAGGCTCTCCTGCAATTTGAATGCGTTCATATTTTTGTTGTTACTGAGATGCAGCTTCAATGAAATAATAGTACCTCCTCTAACCAGGGTGGGTGTGCCTATCATACCTGCAGGTCCTTGAGTAACTGTTACAGTTCATAAAATGCCTACATAGAGTGCTGCAATGGTTCTGCTTTAGTTAAAAAAATGACACCACGAATAAAACATGAACAAACCTTTTAACACAAGCGAGGAAAAACCAGTAGGAGTCGGTAACTATAAAACACTAGTTTAATGAGCACTTTCGGTGGAGCAAATACTTCACCTTCATCAGGTCTGATGAAGGTGAAGTATTTGCTCCACCAAAAGCGCTCATTAAACTTGTGTTTTATAGTTACCGGTTCCTATTAGTTAAAAAAATCTCCTTCATAAACTGTGGAAAGCTGCTATCTACAAATGTAGCAAGCAGTTACTACAGTTTATACCCTGCTTGTATGGAGCACTACATTGGTCATGTTTTAATACGAACCTATGAACCTATAACTCTATTCAAGAGAAATCTTGACGAGTGGATGGGAGATCATAGGTTTACCCCGGGGTCATCTCTGTGTTACTACGAGACAGAGGCACAGCAAACTAAACCCTAAATGGGAGTAGTATTCTCATCCTAAGGGGTGGTGAAAGCCACACACACTCTGGCTAGGTGTATAAGTGCCCTAGGGCAGATAGCCTAGTACGAACCTATGAACCTATGAACCTATAAAAAAATATATTTTTAAACTGTAGCAAATAGCTTGCTGCAAATATAGCAAACAGTTGCTACAGTTTAAACCCTGCCTGCATGGAGCACTATAGCACTCTGATTATAGTTAAAACAAAAAAGATTTTTTTCTAGTTTTAAACTGTAGCAAACTGCTTGCTACAATGTAACAAGCAGTTACATATGTTTACATATAGTATGCAATTTTTGAGAATATAGGTGGGTAAAAAAATAAAACATGGTATTCAGCATTTAAATAGCTAAAAATATACAAATTATAACAAAATTGAACTAGCAACTTGCAAAAAACATACACAAGGATCATAATTAATGAAAATCTAAAATTTCATTTTCATGTAAAACAAGCAATGAAAAAAAAGATTTTGATGCCTCTACAGGATAAAGATCTACTTTGCAGGTGACGCAAGAAAAACAGTTGCCACAACTTAACCTAGTGCTCTAGTTTTATAAATCTGCAAGCCAACCAGTACCACCTAGTTGAATAATGTTACAATAAAATAGCAAAATTTGTTGCTAATACCCTACACCAAAAACAACACCACAGCTCCAAAAACAACATCAGTGGACTGAACATTAACATCAATTAGCTACTACTCACATAGAAATCAGATTAATTCCCCAGCTTCAGCAACATAATTCATCACTTCTCTATCAAAAGAACCATCCACTATGTAGACTTATTACTAGACTTATTATTAGTCACAAAACGTAATAACTTTGCAAGTGACCTCCACTCTATTCCTCCTTTGCATTCAAGATCGGAAAGTCCATGTAACTTACCTTCAAACAAACAAATAGCATCTTAAACTCCAATCAATATCTAAAGGAAACATGGCCATATCTATGCCATCTACACGGGTAATATCTCAACTCCTTAATATCCACAAAACCTCATCATCCAAGTAACATACTAACACACCACACACACAAAACAATTCTTATTGAAATTCTTTAATCTACCTCTTCTACCTGTTCTTTACCTATTCATCCTTTGTAGCCAGCCTTTGTAATTCTTCTCTCACTCTTCCATTAAACTTGCTCTCCCTCACTCCTCAACAAACTTACTTCACTGTATTCTTTTATTTTTCAACTCCATATATCTACAACTGTTTACAGCTATGTTACTATAGTTCATAGTATACCCTTCTATCTTATAACTATATACCTTGCCTTCTACTTACCATCATTATTCTGTACCTTATTAAGTACTCATTGCATCTCTCTGGCTCTATTCCCACCTTAAGCAGCTAAATCACTCATCAATGAATACTGTATATAAGCCTAAACCTAGAAACTAATACTGATAATGAACATGTACAATGAAAATAATGTATTTCTACACAGCAATGACTCAACTTAGCTGTTTTTAATGGTCAAGATATTTTATTTCTTTTCACATTTGATCTAATAGTTAAAACTACCTTTTCATTGCTGTACCATGCACTTTTTGTCATCTAACCATTAAATGATAGCCATTTGCAATATTTTCTATTAGACTTGTATGTGTACTATTTGTTACTGCAACCTTTTGTAAGATTAATGCATGTATTTTGGATGAGCTTTTCTCCCTGGGAACTACACTGAAAAGTGGCCTTGTTCCCATTCAAACTATCCAAGTAAACAGATGCTAATAATAAAAATATATATAAAATAAATAAATAAGGGGTGTTTCATTAAACGCAGTCTTTTATTAATGTTATTTTAATTCCAAGGAGGCAAGAACAAGAATCATATATTTTGAATCCTACAATTGCAGTATGTTTTTTATGGTGCTATATGAAGTGGCAACTGTTTGATTAAAAAAAAAGACATTACAGATGACTGAAAATCAGCTGATCACTCAAAATTGCTTTTTAAAGTGTCTGGACACAGTACAATAGGGATTGCGGAACATACACTTTTCCCCACTGTAGTATGATCTAGAAGTTGGTATATACAATTAACAGGGGGTCTGTGGGTCACATTCACCAATGTGGGATGAGCGGGGAGGGTTATGACCCTGCCCCTGCAAAGAGTAGAGTTTTTTTTTTTTTCAAATCGGGCATTTTAATTTTTAGACTTCTGTTCCTGTCATACTGATGTACATTGACTTTTGACAGGAAGGTATAAAAACAGGCATGTATGCAGTGTAATAGGTGGAAGTGTGATTGTGCTGGCAAAGGACTTTTCTTTGATAAGCAAAAGCATATCAACATACATAGAGCAGTAGAAATATATTGGCATTTGCTGTACAAGTGGTTCATTGCTGACTAAAATGTATACAGAAGTAAACAGACCAATCCACATAGAAACATACTATATGCTTAATCATTGCTTATTAAAAATAAACACAGTTCCCACAATTACCAAGAATGATGTAACCAGACATTCACCTTCTATGCCACAGCATACATTTACAATGTTGTGTAATATGTGCTAGAATTAAATGATGTGTAATATGTGCTAGAATTAAATGATATGGAATACGTGCTGGAATTAAAACTATCATTTGTTTACTGTTACTGTTGCTATATATTACCTGTGGTGGTGGTGCTGCGGTAGCATTGTCGCCTCACAGTAAGATGCTGTCCGGTTCGATTCTCAGCTAGAGCGTCTTCTGTGTGGAGACATGCGTGAATGGGTGTACCTTCGTTGAAGGTTGTGCGGCAGGCCTGGCAAGCCGGTACATAAAAATTAACTGCCAATCATTAGCAGACTGGAGTTCCGCTGTGGCGACCCCTAACTGGGAAAAGCCGAAAGACACAAACAAACTGTTGCTATACATTATTAAGTTGCAGATTTTGAAAAATGATCAAATGACTTACTTTCATTATTGAAAATGTATCCTGTCCAGAAACATACACTTTCTGGTGTGAGTGGTCTGCTCCTGGGTAAAAATATTTCACATTGAACTCTCTATACAATTCTTAAAATCCTAGCCATTCTCCTTCTTACAAGGTTTATCACCTTAGGTCATGTAATAAGCTGGAGCTAGCATATAGTTTTTATAAAATAAGTATTTTTTGATGTTAGAAAAATATTGTTTAAAATATGACAATTCATTAAACACATAAATAAAATGACTATAGAATTGAATGTACTCTTGGTCTTATTTGTACTCATTAGTAGGGCTTCAGTGTCACAAGTTGAGTTCAGTCCTGTTGCTTGGTATACAAAACCTTTTGAGACTGGACAGTCTAGAAATTTCTTTCATTGTTCCCTGAATTTGAGCTAGAGAAAACTGTTTTCAGAAGATAAAATTCACATTCCTCAAATGGAGCAAACAGTGCTCCTTGTAGTTGTCAGACCTTACTTATGTTAGAGCCCATACACAGGCAGTCAGTTTTGAGCATTTGCCAAAATATAAGAAGTCATTTTAACCATTAAGATATTTGTTAAGTCCATTAATTTTAGTGGGCTGGCTGTTTTTCAGGTTTATCTATTTCAAATTTGTCATATAATTTCTGTAATTCAACAAACAAAGCTGCAAATATCCTTGCTGCATACTTCAAATGAGAATCATTTTGTGCTGTTATACTGGTGCCAAAATCTGAATTTTTAAACTGCTAGATGACAACTCATTATAATTTAGGAATACCTGTGATTTTGCAGCTAGTCTTAAAAGTACCATATCCTCCCCCAGACAGTGAAAAAAGCAAAATAAGAGAATGCTGTTTCCAAACTTCCATATAAAAACACAGCACTGTACGCCATAAAGTTCACTACAGAGCATCAGGGACATATCACTCACTTGCTATGACCTTACATATGATGTTGTAGTATTGGCCTTCAGATTCACCTTGCATGTTACATTTACTGATTTTCTTCTTAAAGTCAGACTTGTTTATGGGTATATACTTTATCAAATAAATAAACTAGGCCTATACAGAGATTATTTGTTACTAAAAATATAGGATGTTGTATATGTACACCTTCTCCTATGAAAAATAAAAAAGTGCTCTGCTTTCTGACCCTCTGCTATGAGATCAGTACTATAACTTTTAATGCTTGTTGATTGGAAAATATGTCCACTAGTCATTTGTCAGGAATGCAAAGGACTTTATGCAAAACAGTGCTGGTTCAGAACTTGGACACAGTAGCACTTGTTTGCCAGACTTTAGGATACTGCTAAATGTAATCTTGCTAAGCTGAAATCTGAAGTCTCAGGACAGTGTGAATAATGCCTCAACTCTGTCCTTTCCATGAATATTCCCATACAAATCAACTGGAAAAAATAAAAAGTGCACTGATTTTATCTAGCTACATGGTGTACAAAGATAAAGACTTGTCTACAGCCCAGATTACCAAGGTTCAATTAATGACACAGGAACTGGAGGAGCCAGCTATATAAGGGTGGGACTTAGCAGCTGACACAACATAAATCATCCTGGGGAGAGGGAATCAGTCTGACCCACTGGGTAATTGACCACACCCGGAGAGTTGGAGTGTAGCATGCAACACTATGGGTAGGGATGACAGTCACATTGCACATTGGTTGGAAGACCTGTCCATGCATGTATGGTAAATGCATAGGTCCATCTAGGGAACAGCAGTTGTAGTCACAGCCACAATGGGTAGAGTTTAGAACCAGTACCATTTAAACACAGACATATGACAGCCTAGTTGCAATGCCTGAATCTTCCATCTGAGATATCTAATTGGATGTATGAGCTCTCACCCTGACAAGAAAAGCAATAGGCCTATGAGCTCTTGCTATGGCTGAGGAAAGAATGGGCTGGTTTTGCCCTGAAGACTAGCAAATGGGTAATAGATTATTTGCTGAGCAAGTGTATGGTTTATTGGACATGAAGAAAGCTTGATGCAATGGATCCCATTTTAGAACTTGTGAGTATCAATGTAGTCCTCCAAATCCTTCTTGACGTTATGAACGGATGGACTGAGTTAAACTCAAACAGGCTTGGATGCCTTTGAGATATGAATATGTCATGTGTTATAATATGGTTTATGTTCATTTTTACTGATGTTGAGTGCCCAGTTTTGTTCAAATTACTGGAGGTATTCTAAGTAAAGTGTTTTATATAGAAGTGGGTCCTTTGATGTTCTGTATGTCTAGGACAGGTTTCCTCTAAGAAAGTAATAAGACACAGAGAAGACAGAGAGACAGTTGCTGTAACCTTCCACTGAAGATAAGAAGACATTGGATTCTCTTTGTGAGGATTCTTTGCACATTCACCACCTGCAACAGGCTGCATGTGAGTAAGCCACAGAACAGGGTGCAGCATTTTGAAACTGATATAATAACAGCTGCATAAAGGGAAGCAGCATTTCTCTGAGATGTTCAAACATTGGTGTAATAAGTGGTGTGTAAAGGGAGGCCATGTCATCTTGAACATGTTCTGAAATGGGTGTAATAAGAGCTATGCACATGTTCTAAAACCGCTATAATATGAGCTATGTTAAGGGAGGCCATATCTTCTCTGACATGTTTTAAAACTGGTGTAATGAGAGCTGTGTAAAGGAAGGCTGTATCTTCTCTGACATGTTCTAAAACTGGTGTAATGAGAGTAAGGTTGCCACCTTTTCGAATGCCCAAAGTGGGACATTTTTTGTAGAAGCGTCAGATTTTGCAGGGTAAAACATACCCATGGCCAGTACAAAGGACAGAACTTCACTTTTTTGCCAAAATAAAAGCTTATTCTTGTAGCATTTGAGTTGCTTATTCTGTAGCTTATAACATTTTTGTGTTTCGGATACAAAATAACTGTCTTATGCAAGTATTAAAGAAAATATAGGAAATATTTTTGTCATAAAATCTCAGGACATTTGCCATTTTTTCAATTTTTTTGCAGGACACAACTACCCAAAGAAGGACTGTCCCTCGCAAAGTGGGACAGGTGGCAACCCTAAATGAGAGCTGTGTAAAGTGAGGCCGTATCTTCTCTGGCATGTTCTACTATCGGTGTAATGAGAGCTGTGTAAAGAGAAGCCGTATCTTCTCTGACATAATCTAAAACTGGTGTAATGAGAGCTGTGTAAAGAGATGCTATATCTTCTCTGATATGTTCTAAAATTGATGTAGTAAGTGCTGTGTAAAGGGAGGCAGTATTTTCTTTGACATGTTCTAGAATTGGTGTAAAGAGAGCTGTGTTAAGGGAGGCTGTATCTTCTCTGACATGTTCTAAAACTGGTGTAATGAGAGCTGTGAAAAGAGTGTTGTATTTTCTCTGACAAGTTCCAAAGATGTAATACGAACTGTGTAAAGGGAGGTAGTATCTTTTCTGACATATTCTAAAACTGGAGTAATAAGAGCTGTGTAAAGGAAGGCAGTATCTCATTTGACATGGCTTTCAACCATACCTCTCAAGTGACCTCATTACAAGGAATGTTCCTCAAGTTGATTCTTATAAATCCATGCTCCTTTTTTTTCCACATTGAAAGGTCTGTCACATATTAATTATTAAAATGTTTTGTAGCTGGTAAAAAAGTACTGAATCATATTATTTCATCAAAGGAATGTTTTATAATTATAAAGTAAAACATTCAAGCAGCCTGCAAGCTTCATTCTTGAAGTTATTAGTAAAAGCATTCCAAATTATGAGAGCAGTGCTCCACATTGTGGATACAGAAGGTTGAAGGTCAGGTGGGCTGTACCATATGCTCTGCAGATGATAATAGCTTTATGAAGTTTGCCAGCATGGACTCTAAGGTGTGTTACTATTTTGCCATCTTTGTTGTCTGTATTAGGCAGCAGGATATTTTTGCCAAATACCATAATGTTACATTTATTGCCATTAAAGGCAAAGTCCAGAGCAATAGCTAGGGTGGGACAAATGTCATAGTTGCCCCAAGTGCAAACTGTTAGGTCCTCGATTGTCAGGTGCTGATAGTATGCCAGTATAATTTTGATAATGATTTATGAAGTTGCAAGGATGTTTCAGGTTTATAAAACAATGCCAATAATCCATTTTTGGCTGCAGCTGAAGTATATCTGAATCAATCCAATGATAGAGCTATGTTTTTTTCAAGGTGATTTCTACTACTCTATTTATAATAAAAATCCAATAACTAGGTAGCACTCCATACAAAAGTTTAATACACCAAACAGAATCCATCACAGTTAAGAGCTTTCTTCTTTAGATATCATCAGAGCTGTGAATGAAACATTATGAAACAATATTTAACCAGTGTGGTTTGAATGATTGGTCTTAACATGAAACCACAATCACTGGAAGCAGTCCTCACCATGGAAGATGCAGAAATATGTGCAGTCACAGAGACCTGGTTCAAGGGTGTGGAGAGCACTCCACCTATAATGGGTTACACCTCCTTCCACACGTTCAGACCACAAACTGAAGGTGAGAAAACTAAAGCAGGTGGTGTATCAACATTTATTAAAGATAAATACACCTTCAGATTGGTTAAACAGTATGATTCCCGGCAGATACATCAGGTGCAACTGTAGCACACCTATTCAAGTCATTGTCAGCTACAGGTCCCCTTCCATGAATCAGGACACCCACACTGCCTATTAGGATCTACTTGGGTCTATCAAGATACATCTAAACACCATGTTTTTTGGCAACTTTAATTACCAATGCATTGACTTGGTAAAATACTCGTGTTCAAACTCACTTGCCCAAATGTTCCTCAACTTTGTTAACTGCAGTGGCCTGGACCAGCTGGTTGACACCCTCACAAGGGGTGCCAGTATCCTGGATCTAGTGCTTACCTATATGGGAGACCACTGTAGCACCCCCTCTGTGAGTTCTTCCCTGGTGAGATCTGACCACAAATCAGTGTCATTTGAAGTAACTATCACACCTGATACCCCCCCAGCAGCAACTAAACTAAAAAAACTTCTCCAAAGCAGATTATAACCTCTTATGAGATGGTATAAATAGCTTAACTGTACCTCCCCCTCAGACAGAACTGGCGACTATGCCGAGTTCAACCCCGATGCTTCATAGAAACACCTGTATAATTGCATTGACATGGCCATACCTGATAGGACCAAAACAAGTTCCTCAAGGATGATCAAACCTGCCTGGTAGGCAACTGCCATTAACAGGCTTTACAATAATAAGAAGAAATAGTTGTCTAAGAGTAAGAGGGAGCGAGACGTCCTAAACTGGAAACATTCTCTCCTTAGCTTAAACTAACAAATAAGACTGTTTGTGAAGTCTTCTAAAGCAAACTATGAATCCAAATTAGCTTCCTCAACTAAGGACAACCATAAGACAGTCTTTAGTTATATCCATAACTTAAAAGGAAAGGCCAAGATTTGTGCTGAACTGGTAGTTAATGACATGACATATACTGTGCCTGTGGACATAGATAACCTGTTAGCTGACAGTTTCTGTGAAAACTTCACTCCTCTGTCCCCACCACACATACCCCATGACATCTCTACCACCTGCCCTCTACCTTGTATCTCTAAAGAGCAGGTCATAAACTCCTTCTCTAAGGCCAAAAACACAGCATCTATGGGTTTGATAACATACCAGGCTGTGCCCTACATGGGCTCCAACAAGAATTAGCAACACCACGGGGTACTCTTTTCAATCATAGTCTAAGCACCAGCTTCATCCCAGCTGAATGGAAAATGGCCAACGTTATCCCCTTGCACAAAGGTGGTGCTTCCACTGACCCTGCAAACTATCTCCTAGGCTGTGGAGCAAATCATCATGGACCTTATCAACAAAGATATAGGTAATCTCCAAACACTTGATCCTACTCAGTTTGGATTTGTCAAAGGGAGGTCATGCATTTTAAACCTGATGAACTTCTTTGAGACAGTCACCAAGGCCTTTGGACGAGGAGAAATCTGTACATACAGCCTATTTAGACTTAGCCAAGGATTTTGACACTATCACCCATACAGCCATCATTGACAAACTCACCCAGCTAAGCATCATCCCTTATATTATTAGATAGGTTCACTGATAGATCCCATATAGTCAAAATAGGGGAATCCACCTTCAACAGCAGACCTGTAACCAGTGGTGTTCCACAAGGATCAGTCCTGGGACCTCTATTGTTTGGAATCTATTTCTCCAAAGTACAAGCAAAAACTGAAGGTCTGTGGCTGACAAAGTTCCCTTATAACTGCAAACTGGGAGCAGTTATAGAATCTCCAGATGATGTCAACATCCTACAAGATGGTCTTACTCAAACAAATGACTGGTGCCAAAGTCATGGCCTTAAACTCAATGCAAAAAATGTATTATCATCCCTTTTGGTAAGAGTGACATTCCTGCTAACTACCACATCAATAGCAACAGCCTAAGTATGCACTCTGTGGTGAGAGACCTGAGAACACAGGTTGACAGCAACCTTACCTTTGACACCATGTCTCCACAGAGGTAAGCAGGGCATTCTATATTGCTCATTTCATAAGTAAGGGCATTGCCTCCAGAAAACAGTTATAACCTCCCTATACTCTTTCCTCATCAGGCTAATAACTAAGTGCAACTCCCCTTCATACCTTTCAACCATTTAGAGCAAGAAATCTGGACAAAGCCATAAATAATTGGGGACAAAGGCCCCAACATAGGGACAATTTTTAAATATTACTTTCAAACTGAGAAAGTTGATAGAATAACAGTTTTTTCATTAGTATGAATTTTCTGGATAGTATGAAGTCTATAACTCAAATGCCTGTCGTTATTTTCTGACTTCAATCTTTAATGACTTGCCAATGATTTATAGGTTCATAGGTTCATAGGTTCATACTAGGCTATCTGCCCTAGGGCATTTATAAGCCTAGCCAGAATGTGTTTGGCTTTCGCCACCCATTTTAAATTTATTTTGCTATGCCCTTTTTTGAGGTTAGTATATTGTGCCTCTGTCTAACAGTGACACAGAAGTGATACCCGGGGTAAACCTACGATCTCCCATCCACTCATCAAGATTCCTCTTGAATAGAGTCAATGAGGGACTCTGCCTAACCTGGACTGGGATTTTATTCCAGAGTGAAGGGAGCCTCTGGGTTATGAATCTGTCCCTCCAGCATGTCCTATTTATTTCAGTGCTGAGGTTCAAGTCTCTCGAGCGCATAGCTCGATGGGATTTGGATTTTCTGAGGTGCAGCATGTCCATTAATTCCGGGTTGGACATGGCTTTATACGTCAGGCACAGATCGCCTCTGAACAGGCGGTATGCCACTGAGTAGAGCTGGAGTTTCTTTAACCGGGCAGCATATGGCATCTGTTTGAGCCCTTTGATCCTCTTGGTGAGGTACTTTTGGGGTCTTTCCAGTTGCTGCAGGTGTCTGGTAAGGTACATCCCAAAGGGGCATTGTACTCAATTATGGGCCTGATGAGGGATGAGTAAAGAGGCACGATGACCTCCCTGATCTAGATGTGAATCCCTTCATGATTAGGTGGGCTATATAAAATGTTTTTCTAACCACTTTGGCCACGTGGTTGTCAAATGAGAGATTGCTATCAACTTGGGTCCCCAGGTCCCTAATTACTTCTTCTGTACTTAATGGATTACCACCTATGTGGTAATTTGTGGGCACTTTGTTTTGCCAAAGGGATGACTATACACTTTTGGCATTTAGCTTGAGGCCATGGCTCTGGCACCAGTTGTCTGTTTCTATGAGGCCCTTTTGGAGGATGCTTGTGTCGGTTGGAGAGTCGATTATGGCGCCCAGTTTGCAGTCATCTGCGAACTTAGTCAGCCACAGTCCTTCCGTGTTGGCCTGTACCTCTGAGAAATATATACCGAACAAGAGAGGTCCCAGGACTGAGCCTTGTGGGACACCACTTGCAACTGGTTTGGAGTCTGACATGGCTCCAGCAATTCTAACCATGTGGGTTCTGTCCTTGAACCAGTTTGCAATCCATCTAGTGACATAGGGGTTAATATTTAAGCTGGTGAGCTTATCTATAATGCCCGAGTGGGGTATTGTATCGAAGGCTTTTGCGAGGTCCAGGTAGGCTGTGTGGACCACCTTCCCCTCGTCAATGGCCTTGGTGACTGTTTCAAAGAAATCAACCACGTTTAAGAGGCAGGATCTGCCCTTAACAAAGCCAAACTGGGTAGGATCCAGTGTCTGTAGGTCCCCAATATCTTTATTTATGAGGTCCATGATGATCCTTTCCATAGCTTTGCAGACCAAGCTAGTCAGGCTTATGGGGCGATAGTTTCCAGGATCCGTTTAGGCACCACCTTTATGGAGAGGGACCACTGTTGTTGTACGCCACTCTTTGGGCACATATCCTGTAGTAAGGCTGAGATTGAACAGTAGTTTTATGTTTGGGTTTACCTCTTCTTGGAGTTCATGTAGGACGCAGCCCGAGACACCGTCTGGTCCCATTGATGCTGTGTTTTTTGCTTTGGAGAGAGCGGCTCTTACCTGAGCATCTGAGATGTCAGGGGGGCAGCACTCTGCTGGGATAGATATTTGCCCTTTTGGTAGGGAGGAGGGGGAGAAGTTTGCGCTGAACCTGTCAGCTAGGATGTTGGCAATGTCTGTGGGTTCAGTGTATTTTTTGTCATTTTGGACTAATTCTGAGCATATCTGGGAATTATCACCCAGGTTCCTAACATAACTAAAGAAAGCCTTGTGATTATCCTTAGTGTCCTGTGCAATTTTTCTCTCGAAGCTGGCCTTAGACAATTTTATGAGTGCCCGTAGTTTTTTGCTAATACTGATCAGTGATGCCTTCCCTTTTTGGGATTTTGCTCTATCATTTAGTAGCTTCCTCCTTCTATTGTATAGTTTGTTTATGGCTGGGGTCCACCAGACAGGACGTCTGCCTTTGGAGGATTGGGTCTTGGTTTTATTTGGGATCGCATGATCCATGCATTCCTGAAGGTGTTCATAGAATGCGTTTATAAAGGATTCTGCGGTCTGGGCGTATTTTCCACAGGCCGGGGCTTTGAAGGATTCCACCTCGGTTTTGAGGAGTGTGAAATTTGCTTTAGAAGTTTTTCACTGTGGTTGTCTGGGCAGGGGTGGGGTCGGGATGTGAATATCCAGTGAGATTAGTTTATGGTCTGATCTTACCAGTGAGGGATACACTTCTGGTCTGGAGCATAGAGTCCCCATGTTGGTGATTATCAGGTCCAGTATGTTTTCCCCTCTTGTGGGAGTGGTAACAAGTTGTTCCATAGCATTTGAGTTTATAAATTCTAGGAATCTTTGGGCTAGGGTGTTGGAGCTAGAGTAATGCTCCCAGTCTATGTTTGGGTAGTTGAAGTCGCCCAATATAATGGTGTTTGGAGAGACCTTCATATTTTCCAGTGTTCTCATGAAGGCCGAGTGGGGTTCCTGGGTTTGGGAGGGTGGTCTGTAGCAGGCTATAAACTGGAAGGCAGTTTTACCCACTGTTAGTTGCACATGGATAGTCTCTGATGCTTCGTGCTTTGCCACCAACCTGGAGGTGTGGGTATCTTTGATGAATATCGATACTCCCCCTCCTTTTGTGGTTCGATCCAAGTTTTGGGGCCGAAAAGCATGGTATGAGGTATAACCTGGTAGTGCTGGGGTGCTCTCGGGAGCACTGAACCAGGTTTCTGTTACTGCACAGATATCGATGTTCTCCATGCTAAGGAGAGTTTCGAGTGCGTGCATCTTGAGGTTTAGACTTCTGGCGTTGAGTAGCATTACTCTTAGTTTCTTATCCCTTGTGATACCTATGAAGGTGGGTTTGTCTTTTGAGACTTGCCTAAAAAAGGCACTATGGGGGTAGCAAGAGCCTTTGCCAATATCCGAAAGCCCAGGGGTGACAGGTGCAAGCCATCCCTAGCGAAGCATCGTGGCTTGTTGAGCATATCATTCCAAGCTGACAGGCACTGGATCCCCTTTGAATGACACCAGTACTTAAGCCAGTTGTTGAAATTGATCATCTTGTCTTCATATTGTGGCATCATTCTTGGTGAGGGTAAGATGCTACTCAAGGTCAGGGTCATACCGGCCTGGGCTACATGCTCAGAGAGCTCCTTTATGTCTCTTTTCATGTAGTCCAGGGAGGTACGTCTCAGGTCATTCACACCAGCATGGACAATGACTGAGTCATATTTGTACTTGCCTTGGAGTGACCTGAGTGCTTGTGTTATGTGGCGGATCCTAGCGCCCGACAGGCTGCTCACCGTGACCCTCTCCTTGTTCAGCCTGGTGAGCGGGATGTCAGTGTGCCTGACGATAGAGTCACCTATTACAAGTGTATCAGGTGTGTTGTTTAGTCTTAAGGGCTGTGACTGTTCGGCACACTGGCTTTGTGAGATATGTGTTGCACGTGTTTTGTTTTGGGGTAGCGGTTGCTTGGGTGTCTGCTTTGGAGGTCTCTGCTGCTTAGGCAGATCTTTATTTAGAGCCTCTGAGTATGTTTTTGTGTGATTATGTGTTTGGTTTGCTGTTGTGGTAGGTCTATGTGAGACTGGAATTGTAGTGAGTGTGGTTTCCTTCTCCTCCTGACTGGTTATGCCAGTACTGAGTTGAGAGAGCTTAGCCTTCAGTTTGGCTATATGGTTGCATCTCTCACATGGGTTGGAATTTGTTGGGAGGAGGAGAGGGTTGTCTGTGTACATAAGGCAGTTGTAACATTGCCTCAAGATTCCCATATTCACCAGCTGGACCAGAGAGGAGATTGACAACTGACCTTTGGACATGCTAGAATAATATTGGGAATTCCTTTATAATTGAAAACAAGGGCCAATGGGGAGCGAGGGTGTAGTGCTTTTAATTTTTAGTGCTGACTTATATAATTGCTTTAGTGAGCAAGTGCCAGGTAACTTAAGTGCAATGTGTTACAGGTAACTTAAATGCAAAACGACAAACAGTAACTTTCTTTCAAGTGAAACAAGGAAATAAGTACAGTAAGCAATGCAGATATCACTAGTGATCCACAGAAGTGCTGAGAAGCCGTGTATTAGGTGGAATTAGCGTTCCAGGGAAATAACAAGCAAACAAACAGAAAACCACAATTTTATGAAAAATGGACCACAATCTGTGAAAATATGTACAGCTGAGCAGCATGGTCCCCTTTTAGTATGTACCTTTCCAAGCACCTGCATTTATTGGAGAGGCCACAAAGGTTCCTCACAAGGAAAATTCATGGTCTTCAGCACCTGTCCTATGTAGATCATCTGAAATCACTGTCATTTTATTCTGTTTCATGCAGACTACCCAGAGGCAATCTCTGCCTTGCATATAAGGCAATCTCTGACCCTGATTTATTGGAAATGCTGCATATCTTCAATTCAAATGATACATGGGTTACTAGAGCTAAAGACCTTAACCTGGTATGTGAAATTAAAAGAACCTGCTGGAGGGATAGATTTGTCTCCCAGAGGTTACCACACCTTCAGAACAGAATCCCACTTCATGGCAAACAGAACACCTCATTGTCCCTCCTCAAATGCAATCTGGACGATTCTATGGATAACCATAAATTCACCCTGGGGATTCCGTCTGTGTCCCTCTTGGACAGGGGTAATAGGTGTTGATCATGGAAATAAGGGTAGAACTTGGCTAGGCTTGTAAGGGCCGTAGCACCATTAGCCTAGTGACTTCCTATGATCCTACTATCCTTAACACTTGGCCATGGGGATGTGGAATAACATACAATTGCTGGAACATGCAGCAGTTACCCTAAATGTACTAGTACTACATAAACTACAGTGATAGATTAGCTGGCATACAGTATGCATAACAGATGTTAGAACAAACTGGATTGGAAGTAGTGGTTGAGGTGCCCTGTGTGCAGAATGGGGACATAGACTAGAGCTCCATGGAAAGGGCACAATTGTAAGCAGGTAGAACAATAAGGAAGTTGTAAAGGGGAAGGCTGCAGGCTGCAGGCTGCTACTGAATCTTAGAAAAGGGAATGATTGCACAGGAGATAAAGGAAATATGGATTAGCAGCAAAATCATACAGAGATGGCCAATGGTCTGTAGAGTGTGTAGGGCTGAATAGACTCTGAGGTCAGGACTTGTGTGAATCAAATGAATGAGTCTAGTGAGACATGGAAGAGATGAAATAATAGAGTGGAATGACAAACTTGATGGATTAAAAAATAAGGAGACAGTGAGATGAAAAACAATTTTCATTGCATTTGATTACTTTGATTATTTCAACATTTGACTACTAATCTTCCACATTAAAACAGTTGTTACTCACCTAGCTTACCCTAAGTCACTAATCCTTAATATATCTTACTCACCATTGTACACCATCTTCTTCACTATAAACATACCTGCCCTACTCAATAATTTATTTAGTCTGTCTGTCTTTTGCAATGTAACCTGATAGAGTCCATTTAAATATTCATATACATCTGTGAAAAGATTGCAGTATATAGATTTATGACTGATCAAATTCTGTTCTGTTGATGGGTTTGCTGTGCTCTATTAGGCATTATACAATGATACCCCATTAATATTCCAAAACGTGCATGCTGATTGGTCAGCGTGCATGTTGTAAATCAGACTTATACTAATGGAAAAAGGTCCGGTCGCCCAGACTTTTTCCATTAGTATAAGTCTTTTTTTTTTTACAGCAACGGAGAACGCAAGATCTCCGTTGCTGTTTAGACACTGTCTCACTATGTTAAATGAGTTTAACATAGCAAGACAGCTTTAAAAAAAAGTAACGGAGATCTTCCATTGCTTTTTTTAAAGCTGTCTCGCTATGTTAAATGGGTTTAACATAGCGAGACAGCTTTTAAAAAAGCAATGGAGATTCTCCGTTGCTTTTTTTAAAGCTGCCTCACTATGTTAAACTCCTTTAACACAGCGAGACAGTTTGTAAAAAGCAACGTAGATCTTGCTTTCTCCGTTGCTTCCAGCCACAGCTCTGACGTACTGCGTAAGCATACACATGCACAGTACATCAAAACTGCCGCAGAATACCAGACAGCTGTGGAAGGGCAGCAAGGAGACATTATACAGTGCCATTATTTAAGAAAAGTAAGTATTTTTTTTTCTTAAATAATGTCATTGTATAATAGCAATAACCCACTTCTGGGTGTGGGTAATGCTGGATTTACCCACGGTTGTCTTTATTTGGCCACTCGGGCTTTGCCCTTGTGACCAAACCACACCATCCGTGGGTAAATCCAGCATTACCCACACCCAGGTGTGGGTTATTGCTATAATATCATATTGAGTCTGGAGTTCCACACAGTTATAGGTGAGAGGCTTTGCTCACTATATCCTTTACTTATCACTTAGATGTTATTACAGGCATTTTAACCTGTTATAAAAAATGTACAGGTAAATTGTACTGTCTCTCTCCATACCACCTTATATACTACTTTGATTTGCATGCAAGTCACATTTGATTACACTTTCTGTTTTAACTGTTTTACTTGGAGCCACCTTTCAAAATGTGTTATACCTAGAAGGATGTTCCCCATCAACAAATGCAAAGGAAATGCAAACAAATAAAAAATAAATAAAAAAAAATAAAAAAAGGAAAAATCAGAGAGGTAAGCAGATAAGAAGGAAGGAAGGCAGACATAACTAGAGAATGATAGATAGGGTAGAAGAAAAGGGAAGGGGTGCTAAGATAGGAAGGAATAGGTTTATATGGAGACTATGGGAGACTTTATTTTCATGACAAGCTGACTATGAACCAGGCAACAACATCAGATATTTTGTATCTCCAAGAGAATGAGGGTGAGTACAAAAATAATGAAGAAAGAGAAGGCTGGAGTACTGAAGAATGAGCCAATAGGAGAAGGGAAGAAGCAAGGGTGAAGAGTCATGGAGGAAAAAAATGATGGCGGAAAGGTAATTGGAAGTGGAGCAGGGCACTATCATCTGGATCTTAGTAAAAGTATTAAAAAAAATCAGTGATTTTGTGCAATGACAAGAGCATTGGAAACATGGAGAAATGTATACCATCCTGGGAATGAGCAAAAACACAATGTCAGCATCACTAAGACTTAAGCAACAGAAATAGAGACAGGGATGATGTAGCACCAGACTATGATATCATCACATGTGGTAGTGAAAGAAAAGAGGATAGATTAGCATGACTTTTTTCCCTGTGCTGCTAAACACTAACCACTACCAGATGAAAGGACACCATCTTCTAGTCTTAATTTTTCTTGTTGTCTCTGACCCTCGTTGCTCTCTCCGCCACCCTTCTTAAGTAGTTTATCCACTGACTCTGTACTTACTGTTCTTTCTTCTTACCTCTAGCCTCTGCACCTTGTTTTCTCTCTCTACTCAAATAGCACTGCTCTACCTTCTGAAGAAAACATTTCTCTGTGATGCTTCCATTTCTTGCAATTATATGTTTAATAGATACTCGGCATTAATCACTTACACCACTTGGTGGAAATACACCTGTCATTCCAACGTCTAACAGATTGTATTATTTAACACAGTACATGTTAGCTCCAATAGTTTGATCTCTATAAGAGATTTTAGTATTTATCATTCCGGTATATCTAACTTACTCTTTTTTGTACAATAATACAATATAACTGAGGCCCAATTGGAATTGTCAAAGCCCAAAGCTCTTTAAACCTGTCTTATTGTTACATTCAGTTGTGACTAATGTAATGGGTGATAAATTGGCCCTAGGTGTGAGTGTATGCATGTGTGTGCCTTCTGTGGAAGGTTGGGTGCCGGGCCGGCAACTCGACACCGTAAAACTCCACTGCCAATCATGAGCGGACAAAGTGATCCTCTGTGGCGACCCCTAACCGGGAAAAGCCAAAAGAAGAAGAAGAAGTATTATCTTATACTCTTTTGTGCTTTTATATGATGTTTAGCCTATAAGTATTGTATGTAATGTTTCAGACTGTCTGCAAGTTATTGCTATACAGTGGTGTTTTATGTAGTTGTTTGGAGCTTTTTTCGGGGCTTATATTGAAAACGGGTATTTCCATATTATCATATGGAACATCCCAGTATATAAATGCTAATACATAATTCAATAAATAGACAGTATATAAGGAAAGTGATTATTTTTTTTCTTCACTTTATTCAGAAAAAAATGAAATAAGAATCCAAAGTTCTGGCCAACTGAATACCAAAGATTTCATGGAATTTTGTATTTTTGTACTGCCTCATTCGTTCAACAGATCATGCATATATTTCATATTTGCTATTTCTACTAGTTTGTTTGCTTTGTTTTGTGTTCTGTATTTCAAATCTCAATTTGTATTTAGCTTAGGTGAAGACACATCCTAAACTGCAATGAAATCACTGTAATGACCCAAAAGTATAATGTTCACTGTTAAAACTGCCAGAATGTCAGTCCACAAATATGGAATTTCAGTTTAATTACTCAACACACAAATATGGAATTTCAGTTTATTAATTACATGAAGTAGTGAATATAAGAGAAGGATTACCTTGCAACACAGTAGTGGGGAGAAAAAGTAGCAAAATGGTAAAGTTCAGCACCAGAGTGTCACTGGGTTGCAGACATTGTTGATACCAGAAGATCAGTATAGTGTGAGTTCTAGCATCACTGCAGGTGTTCGCACTATGTTTTAATAATATCACTAATATTCCTAAGCTACCATCCTTTGTATGCAATGGTAAAATACAGCGGCATTGGACTGTAGTAGTTTGGGGGATATTAAACCATGTATTAGTATTAAAATGTAAGGGAAATTTTCATGTGTCATGGCTATGTTTTACCTCCATATCATTTGTGGAAATACTGCCATGCTCATACCTTGAAAATAAGACACAACTATAGTGGGAGTAACATTGCCAGTTTCATAGTTAAATAAATAAATAAATACGTAGTGAGGATGGTGATATAGGTAAATATATGGATAGTTAAACTGTTCACCAATCTACAAGACATCAAAGAAAGATGAAAGGAGTACTTCCAGCAGCTTCTGCATGAAGAAAACCTCACAGAAGCTGTACTGCCCCAGACACAACCTATGATGAGAGAAGATAAGAAGCCCATCATGGAAGAAGTAACAACAGCACTAAAGAAAATGAAGTGAGGGAAAGCAGTAGGGTCAGATGAGGTCATAGCAGATATGACAAAGATGCTAAGTGAAATAGAGAAATGGCTCCTGAGGGTACTCATAGCAATATGGAGAGAAAGAGGTATTCCAGCTGACTGGAGAATAAGTATACTAGTTCTAGTGTTCAGGAACAAAGGAGACATTCACAGCTGTGGGCAATACAGAGGTATCAAATTCCTATCACACTACATGAAAGTTCTGGAGATGGTGATTGATAAATGAATATAGTACAACTGGAGATGAGCAGTTCAGATTCATAACATGTTGCAGCTCAAATGACCCAATGTTTGCAGTGAGACAGACAGTAGAAAAGAAGCTAGAGATGAAAAAAGAGTCCAGCTGGGCATTCCTAGACTTGAAGAAATCATGTGACAGTGTCCCACAAAAGCTCATTTGGGCAGTACTGTGTGGTTTGAAGTCCCAGAAACATTGGTAGAGTTAGGACAGGCTATGTATAAGGATCCACTGACTCAAGTACGAACAATGTTTGGTCTCACAGAGGGGGTCCCACTGGGAGTGGGTGTGCACCAGGGTTCAACAATTAGCCCCCTGCTTTTCATGCTGGTGATGAACTACATTAGCAAACAGGTCAGTGAGGACAGATCAGTAAAGCTGCTGTATGCAGACAATGTGGCATTGCAGGCAGACTCTGAGCAAGAACTTCAACAAAGGAAAGGGGAATGGAATGCAAAACTGAAGGAGCAAGGGGTGAAACTGAGTATAGATAAGACAAAATGGCAGCAAATAGTGGCGGTCAGAAGAAGGTGAGAACTGAGATATGAGGGAAAATAGGGGAACAGGGTAACAGCTTCAAGTATCTGAGAGTGATGGTTGAGGAAAAGGAAAATCTGAATAGGAAGGTCAAAGCTAGAATCAGAGGAGTGGCAGTCAGCTGGTACAGAGTGTCAGATGTAGTACACAACAACAGAAGAATGCCAAAAAATTGAAAAATAAGGTATACAAAACAGTGGTGTGACCAGTTCTACCATACGGTACAGAAACCTGGGCAGTAAAGGCAGAGCAACTGAAGAAGCTGGAGGTGATGGAGATTAAGTGACTGAGAAGGGTGATAGGATGCACACTTGGGGACAGACAAAGAAATGTGGTCATAAGAGCAGAAGCCAAGTTAGCTCCAACTGCAGAAAAGGTAAAGGAGAACAGATTACAGTGGTTTGGATACATGTGCAGAAAAGCAGAAGATAATCTGGTAACACAAATTTGGAACAGACAGGAAGAAGGCAAGACGAAACAAGAGCATCCAGCAAAGAGGTGGGCAGACTGTGTGAGAGAAGACCTGTAACTGTCAGGCATGAGTGTTGAAGAAGTCATAAGAGTGGCACTGAACAGAGAAAGATGGTGACAGTTGTCATCTCACCCTGACTCCACGTAGAAAATAGAGAAAAGGGCATCGATTATGATGGCGGTGATGATGATGATGACATGGATGGTCAAAGTGCAGGTGGTAAACAGAAAAATGTGTTTGTTTGACATATTTTATCAGCCTTTGGATGCACCACTGGAAGAAGAAGACAACTGGCTGACAGAGAAGTCCAAGAGTTTCTGCTAAAAAAAAAGGTGGCAGTGAATGGAGTTTGAGACACCTATTCGCACACTAGCTAGTTCACACATTCATTGTGGATAGGAAGAGCCTTGGCAAAAGTTTCTTAACAGGAAGAATTTACCTAAGTAAGACAAGATGTCACAAGAAATAATGAGACTGTGTAATTTGTCTACACCTGGTCAGGTGCTGTTGGTGAATTAAAGTTAAGAACTTCAGTTGCCAGCAGTAATCTGACAACAGTTTGCATCACCTTTTGGAATGCAAAGGAGCTAATAAGGACAGAGAAAGAATTATGCAGCTACTGAAAGATTTGCCTTAAACAACTGGGAACTGAGGTAGTAAAGTAAATGAGAAAACCGGATTCATTGGAGGGCAAGCAACATGCATGTAAGGTTAAGAGGTTCAGACAGGGCAGAGATGTCCTACTATGGATCGACAATGTGCAGTTCCTTGCAAGCCAAATGCCAAACACTACTGCTTGAATCTTTCATTCCTCTCAGAACATACTTGCAGGATACTGAAAGGGGCTATAATGAATGAAGTGATGCCTTATTCTTCTAAGGCACTCTTCTCACTTTTGTGAGACATGCAAAGCAAGACTCACCGTTCCTCTATTAAATCATATCTATCTATCTATCTATCTATCTGTATATGCATATATATATATATATATATATATATATATATATATATATATATACACACACACACACACACACACACACACACACACACATATATATATATATATATATATATATATATATATATATATATATAGATATAGATAGAGACAGAGATATAGATATAGATATATATGAGTTACTTTCAAGTGATCTAACTTTATTTAATCACAAGTAGTCTAGCAAAAGTGATGTAATCACAACTGTTCTAATGATATTGTCCAGTATATTTGACCAGTTATAATACTGATAATAAGGAAAATGTATGATTATTGATCAATAATATTAGTTTTATTACAGATTTTAAGTGACATTGCAGTTTGCTTAGTCACAGCGTATTGGACTGTATGTCCTGGTTCTGTACTTCTGGTGTTTTTTCCCTTTCTTCCACTATAGTGCAAGTGTGGAGTTGTTATATATAATTATGGGAGGGGGCACACCCCCCCCTGCAAAAACATGTTTTTCTTAATGTTTTTTGAGTTATGCTGTGTTAGCTCAAGTAGGTTTAGATCAATTGTGTGTGTTTGAATCAGTTGTACTTAGATCGGTTGTGTTTAGATATGTTGAATTTAGATCAACTGACATAGAATGAGATATATATATATATATATATATATATATATATATATATATATATATATATATATGTGTGTGTGTATATATATATATATATATATATATATATATATACAGCTTTATGCCATAACACTAAAGCTTCATTTCACTCAAACTCAAATGGTTGAGCCCATTTAAATGAAAACGCATTTCACTGAAATCTCAGTTCATAAAAAAAACTTTCTCCACAATAAATATATCTGTACATCCCTCTTTACTTATATATGTACTAACTCCATGACTGCAAAACCATGGAGAAAAGAAAAAAAGCCACACAAAGCAAAACACACCTATAGAGCTGGTGTTACAACATGATACTGACAATTCCAATTCACACATACTCTGCTAGACTCACGTCCCTAATGACTCCTATGGTAAGACAGGGCACCGTCACATGACTTTTTACATACGTCTGTGTTTTTCTGTATCAAGAGTTGTAGTTAAATGAGTTTTCAATAAAATGGGTTCAACCATTTGAGTGTCAGTGAAATGAAAATTCAGTGTTATGAGAGAGACCCATATATATATATATATATATATATATATATATATATATATATATATATATATATATATGTAGAGAGAGAGAGAGAGAGATTTAAATGAAGAATAGTGTTGTATGTGTATGTTTTAGTATGGCATGTGCATGTTTTGTAATGTAGTGCTGAATGCATTATGCTGCTTTTAGTGGTGTTGGCACTGGTACAAAAAGATCAGTTAGAGCAAGTTAAGTGTGATTTTTGTGCTGTTTGCTGAAAGTTTTGGATATTCTAAAACTTTCAGCATTTGGAGATGGGAGTGTATGTGAATGAGTATTTGTAGGTTATGGTTAGAGTATAGGTTACGGAAAGGGATATATTTAGCATTGTGTGTATTAGTGTTTATGTTGCACTGGAACTTTGTGCATGAGAGTATTTCTGGGTCTAAATTAAAGAAAGGGGTAAGACAGGGATCCATTTGGTGTTGTGCATGTTTATTATGTGTCCAAGTCTCATGTGTAATGGTAATGTTACAGAAAAGGATTTTGCAGGGTAAATTGCAGGCTGTTGATCAGGGCAGGGAGAGGCTTAGTGTTAGGGTTAGCATATATTAATAAGGTTGTGTGCCAGGGTTAATGTAAAAATGAGGGATTTGCATATTTAAAGGACAAACATGTGCCAGCTGTCATCACAATATAACCTGATACTCCTATTTAGGAGAGAATTGAAAACTCTTGCTAAGTAGTCAGCCTATGTCTTTGACTGATAGTTTTTCTATGAACTAACAGTCTAACCATGTTTAATGGCAACTGTTTCATAAATGCTTTTTCCTGTCCCATTTACAGGTTGGATGAATGTATCTATCACCTCTCATTATGTAACACAGCACACTGATACCAGATGCGTAATTCCATGTCTTTAAACCTCAATCGAGTGGAAATGCATTAAAAAGATGTATCTAAACTGCTGTCTTCTGAATATAAGACTCATTATCAGGTATGAGTCAGCTGGGTATAAATCCATTTGAGTGCAGATATTCTTAAATACAGATGGAAAAGGTTTACTGCTGATGAATCAGTAAATCTTTACTTTGAACTATGTAATTCTTTGCTGACTTAATATGTACTTCGTAATATTATTCAGTTTGTTGATTTGAGTCTGAGTCACAAAGTACTTTCCATCTCTTGATTACTCCCTGAGTCCAAAAGAACATTTCATTTTTTTATTATATTCTGAGTCACAGATATTAATATTTTAATTACAGTACATAAGATTTAACTAACTGATGTCTAAGACACCTTGTACCTAGTTCATTAGTATTACTAAATAATAAGAATAGCATCTTAAATTGAAATGAATCTTGTGATGTGCATGGAAACAAAATATTTTTGTTCAAACTGTACAGCAGAACAGGATAGTTTATCCCGTCAGCATAAGTCAAGTGTTTAATGTCAGAAAGGCTTCATGTGCTTTGCGTTAGAATTTTTTCCACCGATATTTAAAGATATCTATTAATTAGGGTTTTAAACTGTTGAGACAGAATGAGGTGTTTGAAAACAAATGGATCAGACTAATGGGCAGGATTAAGACTGTTATAACAACGTTGTTGTTCATAACATATGCTGGCTGTATGTCAGGGAAAGTAGAATGCCTTGTATTTGACCGCATGACCCAATTTAAATTTATGACTCATGTGTTGGAGCAGCCATAGAGGCATAATGGTAGCTGTCAGAAGCCAGGCAGTGTCATCTCTCCTGCGGTGAAGAAGGTAGACCAAGTTGCTGCATTTCCAAACTAGTGGGAAGACTCAGAGTATGGTATACAGCAGATGGTCTAGCGGTGTGTGCCTTGATCTTGCAAGCTGCATACGTGCATGTTAAACATTACATCATGAATGTAGAAATGCAACTGTAAGTATGAAAGAGGGCATAGCAGTCCCCACCTCACCATAAGAGCAAATATCATTCATCAGTGGAGGGGCTAAGACCTTACAGATTCATATTTTCATAGGTTGCTACATAGGCAATAAACCAGTTAAGCCGTATGAATCTTAACCACCACAATTCCACCAGTAAACCCAACAATATCTCCAACTATCCATAAAATATAGGGGAATAGACATGGGCCACACTTGGTTTTCCAGCCATTCTGCTTTGTTATATTTAATGATAGTGATGACATTGTTTGTGTCACAAAAAAGAAATTTGTTCCAGAGGTGGGTAGTTCTTTGGAAGAGAGAGATGTATTTTATGCCAGCAAGTTCTATGTATGTAGCAATATAGATTTAGGTCCATTGATCTTGGATTTGTGTTATTACCAGTCTTATGGATATGCAGTAGATCAAGGAGAATTGCTCCATTCACAGCTTTGTAGTCCTGGCATAGGTCAGCCTATAGGCATCCATAGCTAAAAGAGAAGATAGATTTTTTTTGGATTTCCTGGTTGCTTTATGGAGCTTATACCTGAAAAGAGAAGCATCTGGGATGTTCAGGTTTAGTTAGGCACTTGGAAATGTAAATAGTAAAAGGCTGACTATTTCCTAGTAATGGCCTAATAAAGGATAGTAGAGGGGAATGATGACCTCCTTTTACAGGGACGAGATGCCATTAGTATTCAGTTGTGTGAGTTAGAAAGCTTTCCTTACGACAAAAATGACACAGTGATCAATTGATAGTTTATTACGCATGGTGGTGTCTAAGAGTCTTTTTAAAGGGGGTGTCATTCATATAAGTGAGAAAGTTCCTGTTTCCAAGATTAAACATTTTTGCATTCAGTTTTAGTTCATGATACTGATGTCACAAGTTTATTAAAATTAGGCACTTATGGAGGATATAAGTGTATTCAAGAGAGACGATAATGGCTCCACACTTAAAGTCATCTATGAATCAAGTCAGCAAAGGCCTTCAGTGTTGAACTTGACACCAAAAAAGCCAATGCCAAATAGAAGGGGTCCCACAAGAGGCTTGGGGTATATCACTAGTGATAAGCCTTATAACAAAATTTCTGGACTTGCCATGAGTGTTAGGGCCTCCTGATATCTGAATCACCTAACTGCGTCTGCCAAAGGCTGGTGTTTTGAAGAGATATGCCTTTCTCTAAAGAGGAGATTTCATATGGAATGTGTGTTGCTTTGGGATAATAGAAAAAAATGAACTGGTTCACTGGACAACTCAGAAGGGGTATGCTGGTCAGGCAGGTACAGGAATAAATTTATATTTTATATTACATCTAAAATCGAAATTATTATTTTATCTGGCACTTTATATACAATGCATAATTAAGGTCACTATTGATGATGACCCCTACATATGTCTGTTATCAAACTATAAATACATTTTCATGTGATAAGTAAATACTGTAGTAAGGCTCAGATGGTATAATGATGATGCAAAACTAATTAGTGTTTCTAAAGGTTAAAAAGTCGAATTAAATATGCTTCTGCCTTTCACATTGGTTGCAACAAAACAAAAGTATGGCTAACTGCCACCAAAACAAAAATAGTCCTATTCAAGATGAGGAAATTCCATTCTGATAGTACATTACTCAGGAAAATAATATATGTAGAAAAAAAAACATGGTCAGCTTGCTTTTAAGCACATTGGAATGCATCTATACAAGAAAATGAATTTTTTGTGGCAAGTGGTGAGTGTGTGCTGCATGAAGGCCAGGAGGAATAGGACTGCTACATGAACCAAAAACATTCCTAATTTTTTGGTATCAAAAATTAACTGTATGTGTGATTCTATCCATTGTTTAATGTGTGATGACGGGATATGATATTATTGCTGTTAAAAAATGATTTAACAAAATAGAAAAAAGTGTTACTCCATTATCAGTCTAGTAACAGTTATGAAATATTCCACATAAGCTCAGTGAAGTTGAATCTCATGATCAACCCAATATGCCAGAAAAATGTATTGCCACTCATTTGTGCCTTGCACACAAAATATGTGACGCATTAAGCATGATCTATCTCATGGTTAAAAACAGCTATTATCCAACTTTAATACAACAAAACTGCTCAAGACTAGGAAAGACTTCCTGCTTGAAGCAAAACATGAAGCTGTTTCTTCTACATTATTAAACCATGCAGTATTAAACATTCAAGCTGTAGAATGAGCTTCTGGGTAAACTTTAGAACTGTGTTTATCACAATTCTGATATGATAAGAATGAAGGAGTACCTCTTAAATAAGCCACAACAAATATTTTAGAGAAACATAAACAAAATACTCTTCATCCCCTCATATGCAAGTAATCATGTACTAGTACTAACTCTAATATATACATTCAAGTATTTGTGAAGCTAGTAATGCTTAGCTTATTACTCTTTCTGGTACATTTGGTATAGAATCTGAAGATGCTCGGACCATTTGTTATTACCAATAAAACTTTGTTGTCCACCACCTTAATTCGAAATTAATTCTTATTGCATATCATGTTCTGCCTGGTATGCTAAAATTGTATATAAATATACTGTTTTGATTCTATATCAAAAACTTTACTGCATGCTTGCCTACGTCTAGGTTGCCTAACAAGGGTCTATGGATCAGTGCACTTACCTGGTTAACATAAAACATATATAATAAATAACTACTCCTCTTGCAACAGGAATAGTATCTCTTGCAAGAGGATCATCTCTATGCCACATTCTCTATGCATTCATCATGTACACACCTGTATCTCATTGTACTTGCTTTTTTGATTTTTGATGTATGCTCTGTGCTACTTTCTTGTGCTAGTTATCTCACCGACAGCTAAAAGTTATCCTGGGATTGCCATACAGATAGACGAATGGATAAAATGTTGTCGAACTTAGGTTGTTAGTGAATTTGACTTTTCAAAGATTGTGTGTATATAGGCATGTTTTTTATTGTATATCCATGTATATAAATGCAAAAGTGTGGAAATAAGGCTCCCTATTAGATTGTTGCAGATGCAGGTTGTTGAATGCATCTTTGTTGAAATGAAAACTGCGAAAAGGAAAAATAGTGAAGCGACTTTTCAGCGAATTCTTTCCCTAGGAAAGAATTTGTTTGGTCGCCTTCGGTGCGTTGCATTTTCAGCACTGTAGTGCAATCTCGGAGTTGGTATATTTAAGTAGGGGGGGTGTGGGGGGTGAAGCCCCCTACATAATGTAATGTTTTATATATATTTTTTTCTCAGAACAGCGATTTTTTTCCCTTGGAGAAAAATTGCTGTTCTGAAGTTTCGATGTTGTAAGCTTTTGCTTACATGGGGTCAGTTATGTGTTGTTCGCTCTTCTGAGTGTGCAATATCATAATATAGACCCTGGAAATAATAACAGTGTTGCCTGGATTCCATCTATGTCACTGTAGTTATTTGCCTAACTTCTACTGTATACATGTTCCATAGATATTACATTTACCTGGCGTGGCACTGTTTAGATCAATGATAGCAATGTGGGTGGAGCAGTTTAATAGGCTATAAACTGCATACATAGTAACATTCTTGTGGTTAGCTTCAATTGCACATTATCACTGCACTACATCTTGTTGTGGTGTGCTGTAACATGTGCACCATTGCATTGCATTACCTTGTGTCACAGAGGCACACCTAAATTGAGCAAATAATTATTCCAATCCACTAGTCCTACACAATGTACACCATGTATCTGAATTTAACCCAAAGCCTGCTATGTATAAATATATATATATATATATATATATATATATATATATATATATATATATATATATATATATATATATATATATATGTGTATATATATATATATATTTATATATATATATATAAATATTTATACATAAATAAATAAATAAAATAAAATTAGTTGCCAAGGTAACTAAGATTAGTGTTACTTAAGGACCAAGTGTGAATGAATATTTTTAGATATTTTATTTATTTATTCATTTATTTAGCATATGACAACACATTTGGGCATAGGACTTTTTGGAGCAGAGACCTGGAAATAAGAGCTCCACAAACTACAGAAGTTCCAAGTAATATGAATTGATATTCCTGAGTTTACAAAGTCACAGTCATATACAGATACACTGAAGAGCCATGGTATATAAGGGCACTAAACTTAGAACTTAGCTAAATTGTAACAAGTGATAAAACGTATTCTCAAAATAGTCATGCTATACAAATGCATTAAGCATGAATAGCTAAAAGTTTAACAACTGATGGAATATGGCATTAGCTTTAAGTTTAATAATTGATGTAACACTGACTGTAATAATATATAATTTATAACATTTATATATATTAAGAAATTAAGGCATATTTTATGTAGACAAATAATAAAGTATGGCTTTAAAATCAAGAACATAATTGTGGGTAGTGATTAAACATAGGTGCACATCCAAGAGAGACCATAGAGTAAGGAGGATGTTATTTCATCTAGGGAAGTAATGGTAGATAGTATTTTGACTAAAGTATTGCAAGATTTCCAGAGATGTACTTGTAGATAGTGTAATAGTTCCAGAAACAGAGTAAAGGACAGGTCATTTTATCTCGTCAGATGATTGCTTTAACTAGGAGGTGAGCAAGAGCATAACCATGATGGTGACTGATGCTGTTTAGGGTTTGTTTTAAAGGACTGATAATTATGGCTTAGTGTGAAGTGATGGGGGGTTGACTTGAGACATGGCTCAAATATAGGGCATAACTTGCAGCATATTCAGATTTTGTTATATTCAGTAGAATTTTGTCCTGGGAGTCTATACCTTTCTTTGGTTGGTAGTGCTGGATAATGTTTCTAAGGTCAGGGCATTTTTCTGGGGTGTATATAAATTTAGGAAGCATGAGAAGCAAGAATGGTGGAGGACATGACAGAGCTGAATCTACTTCAGATGAATAAGTGTTAGAAAGTGTTGGAATCTATATGGGAGTTTTATTCTTTGGGTTATTTTCAAGTTTGTAATGATTTGAGAGGCATATAGTAAGTTGGGAGCAGATAAGTATCTGCAGTTGTTTCACTTGTTGAAATAGTGAGGTCTCTTGAATCTATATAGCAAGTTGAGTTTTTGGCAGGATATTTTGGTTGCTATTTGGATGCAGTGATCAAGTTTCATGGGCAACATCAATTGTGACCCCCCCTGCCGAAGTTTGTATGCCACACTATTTCCAACTTTGTAGTGTTACAAGCTGTAATATTAAAGAGAATTTTACTTTCTGAGTGTGATTTAGGTGTCACAAAAATCAGTTTAGTTTTCTCATGGTTTAGGAGGAGCTATGAGTCTTCTAGCCAAGACTCAATAGATGTAATTGCTTCTTGAGTTATTTCTTTCATTTGTATAACATAGTTACAGCAGAGACAAGTATAGAGGTATATGTGTATTTAAAGAGGGTTGCATGTTTCCTGCTAGGTATAAGTCACTAATAAATATACTGAACAGGAGTGCACCAAGAATGGAGGCTCGAGGCAGTCCTACAGTCATTTGGAAAAAGTACAAGAACTCAATTTGCCATATTATTGCCTGAAACCTTTGGTTTGGTAGCCGGGAAACAATGAGTTGTAGCACTGTGAGAGACCAAGGGAGGAGAGTTTTTGCAGATGTTTTGAATTGGTAGACTATGTTGAACGCCTTTGACAGATCAAAAAAGAAGGAAGAAACTACATACATATATACATAACATACAATGGTTAGCTTCAATTGCACATCATCACTGCACTACATCTTGTTGTGGTGTGCTGTAACATGTGCACCATTGCATTGCATTACCTTGTGTCACAGACGCACACCTAAGTTGAGCAAATAATTATTCCAATCCACTAGTCCTACACAATGTACACCATGTATCTGAATTTAACCCTAAGCCTGCTATGTATTTAGGAGATTAACCATGATTTTTTTAAATAACAAAAAGTCCACTCTGTCCACCCAGTGCAGTTACCCAAACTCCTTCAGAAGCTTTTTGAATGTCTCCATAAATGAAATTCAGCATTACTGTTTGTAGGACTGGAGTACAAAGAATAGTGCAGGAGGTTTAACAATATTTTTATATAAATGGAGTGCATGCTTGTTCTACAAATGAATAAATTCACTTCAGAGCAGAAATGCAAAGTTTGTTTACAATAGTCCCTTTGATTAAATGACAGTTTAGAATAACACTATAAGAAGAGAAGTATGTTTGACATTTTAGTATTTTATTTCAAAGATAATCAGCCATATATTAAAAAATTAAATATTGGTTATGTCACAGGTCATAATATTTAATAACAATTTCCTTCTCAACTTTTGCTATTTCAAATATCACCTGTTGTAAAATAGAAACAACTCAAAATGTTTATACTTTTTGCATATTTGTTTGTTTCTATATACGTAAGGTGTTATAATTGTTTTGTGTCTTTATAACATACAAATTATCCTTTAAGTGTTAATTTTCTTGCTGTTCAGCCTGAATAAAATGTTCTATATTCTCTGCATCTAGCAGAATAGACCATATTTTCATTATAACATGTAAATATTCTTCTGACTTACATATTTTACTTTGTGATCTAATGTATAAAATATGAACTATTTGCCATATTTCAATACTGTTTACAATGTCCACATGCATAGCTACTTCTCTTCTTTATTTTTTTGCCTCAGTATTTTTTTCCTCCTCTTCCCTGCTTCATTTATTCTAGCCATCCCCAGTGTCCCCATCTATTAAAGGGTCTATCTGCCCCTCCTACCTTCCTGCAGCAGACTACTGTGAGTAAGCTGGGGCTGCCATAGATCTTAAGGATGCCCTAGGAAAGTGGTGCCAGCAACTGTATCTGCTACTGAGAGTGGGTTATTTTTTATGTCTAACCATTGTTTCTCCTTAAGCCTGTGCTCATCTGCAACATCCATTGGCTATTTCTCACTGTGGACCATAGCTCCCTCATGGGGCAGCTTTGATGAATGCCCTACCTCAATGATGGGCACACCCATCCCTCTCTGCCAGCACCTCAGACACTCTAGCTACTAATTGAACTTGGGTCTCCTAAGTTATAGGTAGTGCTTTATCCATCTACTCCATGGTACTGGTCTTCCACTGTATAGCCCAGACTTCTCCTCCCCTAACAATTCTTTCAAGCTCATATTCTTCTTATTTGTAAAATGCAGAGATGCACTCATGGATTTGCTTTAAACATTTTCCACTTGTTTCTAATTATATTCTTCACCATTTCATTATCCACACAGTATGTTAAAACCCATCCTATGTTCAATAATTTATTTTGCAATGTTTTGTGCACAGCCAATCTTTGTAATAGGCTTTATGCATTGTTTAACATTTCTCTAACTTCTTCAACTTCCTTATTCCAGTCTTCCATATGTTTGAATTATTCCCCTTTGCTTAAAATAATGAAAAGCATGTGTTGAAATTCTTGAAATGTTCACTACAGAGCTTTTTATATTATAGTCTTACATCTACATTGGATACACAACATCATAATATAAAAAAATATTGCTTGGTACCTCATTTCTAAAAACTTTCACAATACATTTTCTCCTTTTACAACCTTAATCATCTTTAAATCTAAAAAGTGAACTTTTTCTTTATCAAGAGTGAGTTACAATTTTAAATAACTAGTACTGTTATTAATATGATTAAAAACTCCATAAATATTTCAACATCACCTTCCCATAATAAAATATGTCATCTGTATATCTGCAATACAAATGTATATACTTAAAATATTCTAATTATATTTGAACCTCTCTTCCCATTTGAGCATAATAATATTTGTACAACTGGATACCATCACAACACTTATCATAACTCTCATTATTTGTTTATAATATTGTCTATTCAATATAAAAAAGTTGTATAATGCCAGATTCAGTAATTCCACTAATATAACTATAATTTCTTGCTGTACATTTACATTTGTTAACTATTTCGTGACTGCTTCTATACCTTTTTTATGTGGAATTACTGAATACAACTATTTTACATTGGTTTTCACCATTACTGTTGTAATTTCTCTAGGTGTATCTCTTTTTAGTAAATAAAATCAAATATGTCTCTTAAGTAAAATATGACTTCTTCACCACTTTATTCAAATAGAATTCAACCATCACTATTGATTCAGTTTTGGAAATGGAAGCACTCACAATAGGGCTAAAACATAGTTTACTATTTAATATGTTTGTTTGAATTTTAGGTCTTCCAAAAACACAGTTATTAGTCCCTACCAAAAAACCTTCTCTAAAAATGCACCTTAACGTTGTAACAAACTCCCAGAAGAAATAATACAAGTAAAGTAACTTACTAGCTTTAAAACTACAACTAAAAAAATACCTAATAAAGCAGTATGCCTGTATTTCAAAGATGCAGGCTAGAATGCATGTATACATTAAGGATTAATTGTGTATTCCACCTACTGGTTTAATACTAATTCAGATCTTATAAATTCATTACAATGCTTCTTTAGAATTGAGCTGCAAGCTAAATTGCCCTGTCTGTAATAAACTGTATCTATCTGAAAATTCAGAACAATCTGTTCCTAAATGAAAATTCATTACTGTGCTGTATCTAGAGCTACTTCACTCTCATTGTCAATGTACATTTCTTTGTAAATATGTTTACATTCAGTTGTATGTTTAGTTGTATTGCCTGCCCTCTCTGGCCCAGGTCATTACTAAAGAAGGCTTTGGTCTAGTTCACCTACCCAGCTGACAAATGATAAATAAATAAATAAATAAATAAATACATAAATAAATAAATAAATAAAATAAAATTAGTTGCCAAGGTAACTAAGATTAGTGTTACTTAAGGACCAAGTGTGAATGAATATTTTTAGATATTTTATTTATTTATTCATTTATTTAGCATATGACAACACATTTGGGCATAGGACTTTTTGGAGCAGAGACCTGGAAATAAGAGCTCCCCAAACTACAGAAGTTCCAAGTAATATGAATTGATATTCCTGAGTTTACAAAGTCACAGTCATATACAGATACACTGAAGAGCCATGGTATATAAGGGCACTAAACTTAGAACTTAGCTAAAAATGTAACAAGTGATAAAACGTATTCTCAAAATAGTCATGCTATACAAATGCATTAAGCATGAATAGCTAAAAGTTTAACAACTGATGGAATATGGCATTAGCTTTAAGTTTAATAATTGATGTAACACTGACTGTAATAATATATAATTTATAACATTTATATATATTAAGAAATTAAGGCATATTTTATGTAGACAAATAATAAAGTATGGCTTTAAAATCAAGAACATTATTGTGGGTAGTGATTAAACATAGGTGCACATCCAAGAGAGACCATAGAGTAAGGAGGATGTTATTTCATCTAGGGAAGTAATGGTAGATAGTATTTTGACTAAAGTATTGCAAGATTTCCAGAGATGTACTTGTAGATAGTGTAATAGTTCCAGAAACAGAGTAAAGGACAGGTCATTTTATCTCGTCAGATGATTGCTTTAACTAGGAGGTGAGCAAGAGCATAACCATGATGGTGACTGATGCTGTTTAGGGTTTGTTTTAAAGGACTGATAATTACGGCTTAGTGTGAAGTGATGGGAGGTTGACTTGAGACATGGCTAAAATATAGGGCATAACTTGCAGCATATTCAGATTTTGTTATATTGAGTAGAATTTTGTCCTGGGAGTCTATACCTTTCTTTGGTTGGTAGTGCTGGATAATGTTTCTAAGGTCAGGGCATTTTTCTGGGGTGTATATAAATTTAGGTAGCATGAGAAGCAAGAATGGTGGAGGACATGACAGAGCTGAATCTACTTCAGATGAATAAGTGTTAGAAAGTGTTGGAATCTAGATGGGAGTTTTATTCTTTGGGTTATTTTCAAGTTTGTAATGATTTGAGAGGCATATAGTAAGTTGGGAGCAGATAAGTATCTGCAGTTGTTTCACTTGTTGAAATAGTGAGGTCTCTTGAATCTATATAGCAAGTTGAGTTTTTGGCAGGATATTTTGGTTGCTATTTGGATGCAGTGATCAAGTTTCATGGGCAACATCAATTGTGACCCCCCTGCCGAAGTTTGTATGCCACACTATTTCCAACTTTGTAGTGTTACAAGCTGTAATATTAAAGAGAATTTTACTTTCTGAGTGTGATTTAGGTGTCACAAAAATCAGTTTAGTTTTCTCATGGTTTAGGAGGAGCTATGAGTCTTCTAGCTAAGACTCAATAGATGTAATTGCTTCTTGAGTTATTTCTTTCATTTGTATAACATAGTTACAGCAGAGACAAGTATAGAGGTATATGTGTATTTAAAGAGGGTTGCATGTTTCCTGCTAGGTATAAGTCACTAATAAATATACTGAACAGGAGTGCACCAAGAATGGAGGCTTGAGGCAGTCCTACAGTCATTTGGAAAAAATACGAGAACTCAATTTGCCATATTATTGCCTGAAACCTTTGGTTTGGTAGCCAGGAAACAATGAGTTGTAGCACTGTGAGAGACCAAGGGAGGAGAGTTTTTGCAGATGTTTTGAATTGGTAGACTATGTTGAATGCCTTTGACAGATCAAAAAAGAAGGAAGAAACGACATACATATATACATAACATACAATGTGTGTGTGTGTGTGTGTGTGTGTGTGTGTGTGAGTGTGTGTGTGTGTGTGTGTGTGTGTGTGTGTGTGTGTGTGTGTGTGTGTGTGTGTGTGTATATATATATATATATATATATATATATATATATATATACTTAAGGAGACCAAAATCTCACTTACCCCACTTTCAAAAGACATAGACAAAAAACCCAGAACTCCAGAAGACTGACTACTCAGAACACTGACGGTTCACTGCAGGTAAGCAACCGCTCGTCAACCGCGCAAACACACTAACACCTGAGCAAAGAAAACCCATCTATGTGGGACCTGTCCCTTCACACCCACCTAACTAAATATACCTACTCTGAGATTACACTACCACGGAAGTAAGGGGCAAAGGTCAACATACTGGCCAAGCGGTTACTTACCTGTAGTGATATGTTAGTGTTCCGAGCAGTCAATCTTCTGGAGTTTCGAGTTTCTCATCTCGGACTTTTGAAAGTCGGGCAAGTGGGATTCCAGTCTACTGAAGTAAACACATGTATATATATATATATATATATATATATATATATATATATATATATATATGGATCTATGTTGTAACATTGAAAGTACGTTTCAGCAAAACATACATGAGCGAACTCACTTTCGCGAAACTGCATCTTATCAAAAATGCTCTTTTGCAAAAAAAAAAAAAAAAAAAAAATCACACCAAAATATCTACACAAATAAAACACTACTCACGTTTATGCAGGGGGGAGCCCCCCTGAACCCCCCATGTGGGGGGCCTCTGCCCCCCACACCACCCTACTTTAATATTCTCACTCCAAGATCGCACTACAGTGGGGAAAAGAGAATATTCCCTTATTCCCGCTGTGCCACAATCTAAGCAAACTATATCAAACACACACACACACACACACACACACACACACACACACACACACACACACACACACACACACACTCACTTACTCAGTAAGTACAATTCAAGTTTAAGTTCAAGTTTATTTATGCGTCTGAGTCCACTGTACAATTTTTTTTTAATAAGAATAAAACATAACACATAATATAACTTGGAACAAGTTAGTAAAACAATAAAATAGTAAAACAAACCAATTGTAAATCAGTTCAAATAGATGTATTGTTAATCCTGTCTTGAATCATACTAATGTTGGAGTGTCCTGAAGCATTCTGGGGAGTAAATTCCTCAGTAATGGCCCTTGACAATGAAATGATCGTCAACCAGATGATTCTAGACTATATGACAGCAATAACAGAAAGCCTACAGAAAGACTACAGGTAAGCAACCGCTCGTCAACCACGCAAACACACTAACACCTGAAATCATAAAATCCTCCAAGGCCAGCTTCGAGAGAAAAATTGCACAGGACACCAAAGACAATTATAAGGCTTTTTTCATTTATGTTAGGAACCTGGGATACAACTCCCAGACTTGTTCTGAGTTGATTCTAAACGACAAAAAATACACTGAACCCACAGACATTGCCAATATCGTGGCAGACAGGTTCAGTGCAAACTTCTCCACCCCCTCCCCCCCAAAAGAGCAAGTATCTATCCCAGCAGAGGGCTGCCTCCCAAACATCTCTGATGCTCAGGTGAAGGCTGCCCTCTCCAAAGCAGAAAACATTGCTTCCATGGGACCAGATGGCATCCCAGGTTGCGTCCTACATGAACTCCAAGAGGAACTAATCCCTCAAATAAAACAGCTATACAATCTCAGCCTCACTACAGGATATGTGCCCATAGAATGGCGTACAGCAACAGTGGTCCCACTCCACAAAGGTGGAGCCTCTATGGACCCTGGAAACTATCGCCCCATAAGCCTGACTAGCTTAGTCTGCAAGGCTATGGAGAGGATCATCATGGAGCTCATAAACAAAGACATTGGGGACCTACAGACACTAGATCCTATGCAGTTCGGCTTTGTCAAGGGCAGATCCTGCCTTTTGAACCTGGTTGACTTCTTCGAAACAGTCACCAAAGCCATAGATGAAGGGAAGGTAGTCCACACAGCCTATCTGGACCTTGCAAAGGCATTTGACACAATACCCCACTCAGGCATCATAGATAAGCTATCCAGCTTAAATATAAACCCCTATGTCACAAGATGGGTCGCAAACTGGCTCAAAGACAGAACCCACAGAGTGAGAGTTGCTGGAGCCATGTCAGACTCAAAACCAGTCACAAGTGGCATCCCACAGGGTTCTGTCCTGGGACCACTCTTGTTCGGTATATACTTTTCCGAGGTACAGGCAAACGTGGAAGGACTATGGCTCACCAAGTTTGCAGACGACTGGATGGTGATAAGGCAACACCCATGAACTGATGTCAGGCTGGCCCAAAGGGCAACATGCATCAAAGGCAAGCTGTATTCCTCATGACTCGATGATTGGGGCCTTCCATTCATGCGACTCAACAAGCTATCAAAAAGCACTTCACAGTACTGAGGGAGGTGTCCAGTTGTCTGAATACCTTGGTAGACCTCAGCCTCCATAACTGACATCAGGAGTTGATAGGAGATCCCTATAGGGCACTGCTGAAAGAACATAGTATGACCACCTCCTGTGAAATAGCAACAGAGGCCTTAACCAAGCCTACCCTGGTCATTTTACGCAGGATGACTCTGTCCCTACTGAAAGACAGATTTCATAATGACTCATAACACAGCTCCAGGGGCATGAGCCAGCACAGTTTGAGGTGACAACCATTGTTCCACCACAATGATTACAGGTGGACATACAAAAAGATGAGATAAAAGGAGCACAGTATTTACACACTATACATAAAGTGCATTTTTAAAGTGGTCTGAGACACGTGGTATATGCATTCTACAGGTGGCTGATTTGCTTATTTTTGCAACATCCTGCTTTGTTAAGCTCTTGCTTCTGTATCTCTGTAAAATAAAGTATCTACACCACAGTACATGTATACACCAGGTAATATAATTGGAAGAGAAAAATGCCTATAGTACATGTCCTTCTGCCTCTCCGTAAACTCTACCTCACGCTGCTGAAGCAGGTAAACATAGTGCCACCACAGGTCAATGTAGTAGTAAAATTAGCACAGCTCACCAGAATTGGTGATGCCAGTGGCATCACTCCTAATGCGGCAAATTCATCACAGGTATCTACCTTACATAAGGGGCTATTATACTACCTCACCAGTGTTCACCCAAGTTCAGACGCAGGACAAACAAGAATACCATGCTTTCCCTGACACACTGTGCTGGAGTCGTGTAACTCACAGCATGTGAGGACATCTTGCCCATTTTTCTGGTTAACTTAAATATAAAATGGAAGCTCCATGTGCATGTATTTGGCCACATTCCGACTTCTTGTTAATATGCACATATCTTGATAATATGCACTAAGCTAAGCTAAGTACTGGGCTAGCTGCCCTTGTGGACATTTTAAGCTTAGCCAATTTCCCTTTGGTGCTTGAATTAACCCATTCCCTTTGGTGTTTGACTGACCTTAACTATCTCATTCCACGATTGATAATTACACACTACCTCTAGTGTGAATAACTGGGATCATATTACAGATAATTTTAGGGTCAAAATGGGCAGATGCTGTTATATCATGGGGTTAGTCACTTTGTGAAAACTTTTGGAGTAGTGGAAATTTTTCAAAAGGAAAAGATATAACCTAAAAGTGCATTCCCAAGGCAAAGAAACTTAGGTAATACCTATGCATTTTTGGATTGGAATAGGCAAGTAGGCATCCTTAAATCCAAAGTTTCCAGAAAAGCCTAGGAAATAAAAAGGGAAAGAGATTTTAAGGTGAGCATCTTGAATTTTGAAACCATTTGAAAGGTCCAAAATTTGTCTCCATGTACCATTCTTTCTGGGACACAGAACTATCCTAGAATAAAAACATTTGCCCCTTTGGATTGGAGGCACTTGTTCTATACACCCTGGGTGAGCAAATCTGACTCAGCTTGGAAACAGACATTTTGAAGGATGAGAAATCCCTACTTGAGGTGGAAATTGTGCTCACTGATGTATGTGACTGTCCTTAATTATTTTAGGATTCAAGTCTCACAAGTTGTCTTTTTCCAGAAATGAAGACAGTGGATGGGATTGTCTGCAATTTGGGAAGAATGGCCATGGTGGGGAAGGGGAGAGAGCACAGCAGCTTCTTCCTATACTATTTTCTAGCTGGCTTTTGTTTGTGGTCTTTAAAGGACTTTTGAAGAAAAAGGACCAGAGGATATAGGATGATTCCTTTGATAGATAATAACAGGAGACAAAAACATCTGTTTGACTCCTTGCATCAACCCACCCCTTTCTTCTAATTTCTTTAAGATTTCTTTTGAAAAATTGTGAAGCAAAAGGTGTCTGTCAATAGGGGCATTAAGGAACTAACCTTTAACATCACCAGGGAAATTATGAAATTGAATCCATGCATTTCTATGCATTACATTACCAGTAGCAGCACATCAGTACATAGCATTTACTGTATCATAAGCAGATGTAATAGTTTGCTTAGTGACCTGTGTTTAACATTTCTATCAAGGAAAATTTAATGTCAGAGTTAGGAAGTGAAGATAAGGTTTATTGCATGTTAGCAAAAATAGTTAAAAGATACCTTGACATGTGAGTCTGGCAATTTATAGTGCTAAAAAAGAGAGTGGAGGATATATCTACCATCTTTCCAACTCTTTCAAAATAAAGACTATCTTTGTCATTTGGAACAGGATTGGAAGCAGAAAAGGCCTTAAAAGCTTGTCCCTATCCCACTAAATAATAGCAGGGTCTCCAACAAGGTTTATGTAAAGGAAATAATGTAAGTCAGGCACCCTGCAACATTTGTCAAGTTGCTTTGAGGCATGAGGTTGTGAATTATGGTCAGCAGAAGTAAATGCATCATCTAAGGCCCCTAAACCTGGGGGAATGGATACTGGTTCAGAGAAATCCATAACCAATAATTCCAACAATCTCCGTTGAGATTCTAACACTTCCATTCTATCATATTTAATGAACTTCTTTATTTTTGAATCTATATCACCAAAATAAATGTGCTCATTGAGAGAGTCTTAGGCAGAGCTACATCCAGCTATTTTGGCAACCTGCACCATTCCCTAGTCTGGCACCCTGGTCAGTTTTCAACTGAAAGAAAAGTAAAATGAATAAAGGTAAAAACACAGTCATCTTTAAATTTTTAGATTGAAGCAAATCACATATTACATTTTTATAAGTGGTTTGCTATTGTCTAAATATCTAAATACCACATATGGACAGCCCTGACCAAATGATGTAGTATCAGCATTAATTTCTGAATTATAATATTGCAGTACACCACAGATGATGTGATTAAATGCTTCAAACATTAAAATGAATACCAGTAATGCTGATTGCACTCCACTGACACCGTGCAGCTGGAGTGGTTTCAACCTTCTCCCTGCTCTAGCTACACCTCTGGTCTGAAGAGAGGGTATATTCTGATTCAGACTCACGAGAAATAGAAGTGGATAATTGAGAGGCATAGTCCAAGCCCTCAATAACTGGTATAGAAACTGGAAGGAAAGGCTGAATAGACTGTATTGCCTTAGACAAGCCTTGGGCAAAATTAAACCAGAATGAGGTGACAAATATTTTGTCTTTTGAGTCATAGTTTTAGAAGTTTCTAGCCCTAAGGTCTTTGGAGGGTCTTTGAATGGACTGACATCCAATAAAGATCTGGTGCATACTCACTCACCTGTGTCAGGATATTACCTATCTCACCCTCAAAGATTATTTCCTAGGTTATCTCCTCTCAGTTCAAGTCTGACTTATGGTCAGGGATGAGATAGAGGAACTAGGAGAAACAGACTGATGGTTTGAGGTTACAAAAACACCTCATCAAAAATGTCAGAACATATAGTAAAGTCTGGAATTCCCTGAACTCCTCTTCAACACCTTTTTCTTTTTCCTCTGAGTGGTGAGGTACAACAAAATGTATTGAGTAAATACTGCTTTGCATACCAACTGTTTATAGTGCTTATTCTCTAGAAACAATTTTAAAAATGGTGCCCATTCCTTAAAGTTTTAAGAGTTTAAGAAGGCCACATCTGACAGGACCCGCATCATGTTGCGCACATAAACAAAAATCACAAGAGGAATTGGCAACCTTACAAGGATCACTCTACCACATAAATATTTACCTTTCCTGTCAGTTATAAGAAAATGTCAATAAAATTTTCTTAGAAATTGGGAATACCTAAGTTCCTCAATGGAGATAATTATCTGCCTGATATTGTAGCAGAAGCCAATCACCAAAACTCATGATGTTGAGACAACTAGAATACTTCTTAAACATACTTACAGTGAGAAATTTCTGAGTTCTTTTCACAGCCATACATCCTCCTATACAGGAACATACTGCCTCCAAAAGTTGGATATTGGTGTGTGAGGATGAAGCCCAAAAGTACTTTAACAGTAATATGATGAAGAACATTATCTATTGCAGATGGTTATGACAGTTAGAAAGATGTCATGCAAGAAATGTATCTATGTATGTATAGATAGTATATCTGTAAGGTAACGGTATAACATACACATAGTACAAGACAATTTTTTTACTAGATCCTTTTCCTGAAACTCCATTTACTAAAAACTTTTTAGACTGTTCTTCCATGTGCCTTTAACATCATTCTGTACATGCATTTTATTCCTGTTAATTGTCAAACAAGCTCTGCAGTCTTCTCTGATATACCCTTTCTTGACTTATTTAATCTTTCAGCTGAATCCCCATTTTAAATTTTCAGTCCTGCATTAGTCAGCTTGGAAACAAAAGGCATATACATATATATATATATACAATATGGAATAAATGAGGAAAAATATAAAACATATGCTATGATGTATCAAGGATACAGAATGCAATGTGCAGAACCAGAAAGGGAAATATCCATTGCATGGAATGCATTATACAACATATAACAGTACACTTATTTCAAGATAGCACAAGGTCCTGAAATGTAATATTTGAAATGCAATTACTTGAAGTTGTAATGCAATATTCATAATGTGATGTCCCAGGGAACAGCACTCTTATGAATTGTGACAAGCCTAGTCAGTTACCTTTCATTCAGAGGACATGCAAAAAGGTTATGTTTATCTCAGCATCAGCGGGAAAGAAATTGTTACACAGTGAGATCTGATTGCTGACAGAGACCTCTGGAGTACAGTTATACTGTGTTGACACAAGTGTGTATCATTTTTAAATAATGTTAACCATTGAAATATACAACATACATGTTTGTATTGATTTTGTGCTCAGAAAAAACACACTTTCCGCTTTTCTGGAGACACTGGGAAATATGAAGGTCCTACCAAACACCCTAATACTGGCTGATTTCAACTACTCAAACATTAACTGGGAGAACTATTCAAGTACTAACTCTCTTGCCCAATGCTTCCTAAAATTTATAAACTCGAATGCCCTGGATCAACTGGTCAACACCCCCACCAGAGGGAACAACATATTGGACCTGGTCATCAAAAACATGGGCAACCGGTGTTCCACACCTGATGTCAACCCCTCGCTGGTTAGATCAGACCATAGACTAATCACTCTGGATATTCACATTCTGCCCCCAACCCCAATCAAGGAAACCACTGTGAAAAACTTTTCAAAAGCAAATTTCATGTTGCTTAAGACCGAGGTGGAAAGGTTCACAGCCCCCACGCCAATGGACAATGCTGTCCAAGCTGCTGAAACCTATACAAAGGCACTCTATGATCATCTGCAGGAATGCATGAATTGTGCTATCCAAAGTAAAACCAAGACTCACTCCTCCAAGAAAAGGAAACCAGTCTGGTGGACCCCTGCCATAAACAGGCTCTACAATAGAAGAAGGAAATTAGTACAGATAAGAGCAAAATCCCTAGTAGGAAAGACATCCCTGATCAGTATCAGCAAGAAACTACGATCCCTCATTAAATCATCCAAGGCTAGCTTAGAAAGACAAATTGCCAAGGACTCCAAAGATAACCACAAAGTGTTCTTTAGCTATGTCAAGAACCTAAGTGGAAATTCTCAGATCTGCTCTGAGTTGGTGCAGAATGGCACAAAATACACTGAACCAACTGATATTGCCAACATTTTGGCAGACAGATTCAGTCCAAACTTCACACCCCTCTCACCCCCTAAAGGACCCATAGCCATACCAGAAGAATGTAAGGCCCTGGCAATCACAGACACACAGGTTAAAACAGCCCTATCCAAAGCCAAAAACACAGCCTCAATGGGACTGGACGATGTCACAGGGTGTGTCTTACAAGAGCTCCAAAATGAACTAACCCCTCACCTAAACACACTATTCAAACTCAGCATCTCTACAGGCTAAGTACCCACAGAGTGGTGCACAGCAACAGTTATCCCACTCCATAATGGTGGTGCCACAACGGACCCCAGGAACTATCACCCTATAAGCCTGGTCTGCAAAGCTATGGAGCGCATCATCATGGAATTCATTAACAGAGACATTGGGAACCTCCAAACTTTAGACCCCACACAGTATGGCTTTGTTAAGGGCAGATCATGCTTCCTAAACCTGGTGGATGTCTTGAGGCAGTTACCAAGGCAGTAGATGAGGGTATGGAGGTCCACACAGCCTACCTAGACCTCGCAAAGGCTTTCAACACCATTCCCCATTCTGATATTTTAGACAAACTCACCAACCTGAACATTAATCCCTACGTCACAAGATGGGTTGCAAATTGGCAGATGGACAGAACCCACACGGTAAGAGTTGCAGACTCTAGGTCCGACTCTAAACCGGTTACAAGTGGCGTCCCCCAGGGCTCAGTCCTGGGACCCTCCTGTTCGGTATATACTTCTCAGAGGTACAGGCAAGCACAGGAGGACTTTGGCTGACCAAGTTTGCAGACGACTGCAAACTGGGGGCCATAATTGATTCTCAGGCTGATACAGACACCCTCCAGAAGGGTCTCACTGAGACGGATACCTGGTGTCAAAATCATGGCCTCAAGCTGAATGCCAAAAAGTGCATAGTCAGCCCCTTTGGAAAAAACAAAGTACCCATAAACTACCACATAGGTGGTAGTCCCCTAATTACAGAAAAAGTAATAAGGGATCTGGGGACCCAAGTAAATAAAATTCTTTCCTTTGATAATCATATTGCCAAGGTGGTTAGAAAATCCTTCTACGTGGCCTACCTAAACTCAAAAGGGTTCACATCCAGAACAAAGAAGGTTATTGTGCCTCTCTACTCATCACTTATTAGACCCATTATAGAATACAATGCTCCATTTGGGATGTACCTTACAAGACACCTGCAACAGCTGGAAAGACCACAAAAGTACCTCACCAAAAGGATTACTGGCCTCAAACAGATGACCTATTCAGCCCGACTAAAGAAACTCCAGCTGTACTCGGTTGCATACAGCTTACTCAGAGGTGATGTCTGCTTGACATACAAGGCCAAGTCCAACCCAGAATTGATGGATATGCTCCACCTAAAAAAAAACAAATCCCTGAGAGTCACATGCACTAGGGATATAAACTTTACCACAATGATAAATAGGACACGCTGGATGGATAGATTCTTAACCAAGAGACCCTCCATGCATTGGAGCAAGATTGCAATATACATCAGGCAAAGCCCCTCACTAGCACTCTTCAAGAGAAACCTTGATGGGTGGATGGGAAACAGAAAATTTACCTTGGAGATCACTGCAGTGGCTCTGCTGGACAGAGGCACAGGGAACTAATGGCTCTGCTGGTCAGAGGCACAGGGAACTAATCTAAGGGGGTGGCGAAAGCCAACACACTCTGGCTAGGCTTATAAATGTCCTTGGGCAGATAGCCTAATACTTACCTATGAACCTATGAACACTTGTATTTCGCAAAACTATAATCATTTTTAATGTCACTGTTATACCTCTCTTCTAAAATATCACCAAGGTGGAAGAAGAATTACCTAAGATCATCCTCACATCTTTCAAAACACTATATCAGCATTCCTCTTCTGCAAAGCTAACTTCACTATAATCTTTACATGTGATCAGGCTTATTGCCAAATCATATACTCAACTAATATATGCATTTGTTTGGAAATCAATAATATATTGGACTAAGATAAATTTTGATTTTTTCAAGTGTGTGAGAGCGACTATGTATAAGGCTCAGTGTAGAAGCAAATAATATGTGTATTTAACGGTAAATCAATAATATAACAGACTAAGATAATTTTTGCTTATTTCAAGTGTGTGTGCATGTGTGTGTGTGTGTGTGTGTGTGTGTGTGTGTGTGTGTGTGTGTGTGTGTGTGTGTGTGTGTGTGTGTGTGTGTCTGTGTTTGTGTGTATATTATGAATTGGTTGATTTCACTACAGCGCAGCATGCACTGTTTGAATAAGGAGCCACAAAACCATTCTGCTTTATGGTGGCTACCATAGCCAGACTTAGGCATAGGCCAACTAGGTGGTGGCCTAGGGTACCGCTGTAGTAGGGGTGCTTTTCCAGTATTTATTTGGTGTAGGTAGACTAGGATGGGGGCACCAGGTGGTGTAGTGGGGGGTGCCTTAGAGCCCTTTTGCCAAGGGCACCAGTTGACCTAAGGCCGCTTCTGATGGCTACTATGTGCCTGTTTTTGTTCACCTTGTGTGTATCTGATTTAGCATTTTCTTAGGAATTACAGTTATAATTGTGCACTAAGTCACTTCTTCTCTCTATATTGACAGAGTTTTCACAATGCACTATTATCAATTTTGCTTGCTTCCAAGGTCTCACTCTCTGAAGTTTCTAGCTATTTAATATTTGCCATGCATTTATCACTGAAACACTCTTATGATTCTGAGCAAGTCACTTAACCAGACAGTGCTACAGATTCATCCCTGAAAATGGATATATGCATCCAGTGACCTTACTCAGTTAAAAATTGTATTAAAAAAATATATATGGGTGAAATTCAGTTTTCACTGTGGTTGCATCCAGAAGTGCCATAGGACTCATGTTTACTCTTTTACTTTAACTTTAGGTTTGATCATATACCAGAGATCTAAAGACTTGGAAAGTGTTATAGGTGGTCAAGATGAAATTCTGAAGCATAAATTGTGGGAAGCATAATATGCTGACTTATTCAATGCTGATTGCTGTTTTCTATAGGAAATTAATGCTACCACAGTTTGTAAGTGTGCACTGACAGTGTTTCCTTTCTTTTGTGAGATTTCTTCCTTCCTCGAACTGGTGGCTTGCATGGCAGAATTGAATTTGGACCTAAAGAGATGATACATTTTATTTATACCGCCTTATCTTAATTTCTTCCATAAGTGCGTCATGCCTTACTGTTGCTAAATGATAAACCTGATTAAAGCATAACGCACTTTCAGCTGATATTTATTTACCTTGTTTGACATTGCATTTTCTTAGCTACCATGGATGGGCTACAGACTTCTACTTTGACTTTGCCTGTGGAGCTGTGGAGTTTGTGCAGCTAGGTTCACTTTTGTTCCGGTTTTGCTGAGTTGATGAACTAAATACAACTTTCCATTTTCTGCTTGTACATTTGAAGTACACTCTTGAGCTGACTTAGACATAACACTGCAGATGATTGTGGCTTTCTAAGGATGTTGAGCAGCCTGATGTCACTTAGCATTATATTACCTTAGCTTAATTTCAACTGCTTGTTCATCATTGCTCTGTTCACTGAGTCTTATATGATTTACAGCCTTATGGGTACATTTTACACAATTATTTACTTTGAATTTTTGCTGCTGTCATATGTAATAATTTTACTTACAAGTAGATTTTTATTTTCAGTTCATGTATCGCTCACACAAGGAGCAAAGGTGGATTTGTAAAATACCTAGCACAGTGTGTAGCATTAACCAGCTTTGCTATGGGAACTTCTCAGGGTTTGACACGGGATGGGTTAGATGTTTCTTGGTCATCACCTCTGCAAATACTGTGCCACTTCAAGGTGGTTCTGCAGCATGTGGAGGAGCATATGTGGTCTCCACAAATAGCAGAGGACAGAATTATTACTCTGAGGGCATTCTACAAAAATAACATGTTTCCCTGAGGTCTCTGGGACTATTAACTGCATCCACATTGCCATGTGGTGTCGGGTATATCAGTCAGAGAAGGTCATACATTCAATCAACTGCCAGGTGGTGTGAAAGGCACAGTGCATTATACATAGTGTGACTGTTACTATTCATTAAATTTCACATGATTCCCACATCTGAGAATGTGATCTTGTTTGCAGTGTCTTGTAGACTGACTTTCCACAGCAATGTCTTGTTGGTAGGTGCACACATTGCTAGCAACTAAGTCATGGATATGTTGATCTCATACATAAAGGCAACAAGACACTCATAATGTTGTCCATTGTTACATTTTATAGGTGGTACAGGATATGCTTTAGATCTGTGGCTGATGACCCCCATCACAAGCCCCAGACCATGGCAGAGGTGTCATACAACACAAAACTGTTGCAGACACAGGACATTATCCAGCATGGATTTGTACTCCTAAAGTCCTACTTCCTCTGTTTGGATAAATGTGGTTGCACACTGCAGTACATAGCTGAGATGTAAAACAAGCTATTTTTGCCAGTTTTATGTTACACAGTATAGTAGTGCATAAGAAGTTACAAGCTAGTATCATTTCAGTTTTGCCCATGGCAGCAGGAGTCAGGTGAGGACTCATTAGAGGAACTAGGTGTAGCAGTACCACATGTGAAGCAGAGGCAGGATAAATATATTGCAGCACTAGCAAAGACATGGCATCTGGTCCACAACTATGGGTTATGAAAAGCATGCCATAGAATAAACATTATGCATTATGCAGCATGCATTAACACACTCAGGCTAGCGAGTATAATACTTTGACAGACCGTGCTGTTCAACAGGCATTAGGCATTATCTTACTCATGCAAGTCAGAGTGTTGAACATGGAACAATCATCATCATCATCATTTCTCGGAGTGGAGTGGCTTGTGACAGCAGTGATACTATAGGTGTAAAGGTTACAGAATGAGGATACAGTTGCCTTGAAAGTGCATAAAGGATTGGAGGAAGTCAGGGATCACATCATCTTTTATCATGGAAGGAGATTCCATGCTGTGAACATTGACCCAGGTGTACCATGTGACCTTGCAACCCAAGGCTGAATGCATCCCGTGCAAGGGATGGCATAGCACTTAAGAGAGTGTACAGCAAACTACCTCTGGATTCCTTTGTGGAGAGGCAATAGACTTTCAGTGTTATTCACCTCAAGGACAAATACAGTTATGTGTTACATCACAAAGCCAACAGATGATGGAAATGGAGTGGAACTGTGTGAAAAACAGTGCCTGATCCAGTGTGGTTCTCTGCAGTAGAGTCAGATGATCACTGGTCACGGCCTTCAGAGTACCTTTGCCTAAGTGTGGAAGCAACCATGGCCAGGGATGACAGTGATGCTGTCTCCAGAACAGTGCATGGCACCTGAGTGGGTCGGCCAGCAACTGTGCACCATGCATCCAGACCCTTTTACAACTGCAATGGGAATTTGCCAGCATCCTCTTGGATTCACTGATGGCTAAAAAGTGGGCAATCACCACCCTCAGGGTTGCAATAGGTCTCTTTATGACATGTCACTCTGTATGCAGTGCAAGTCATCCTGCAGGCCCTTCAGCGGTTAGACTTCTTCACCTAGGCCATGCAGCACTCTCATAATCTGTGCCTTAATGTGCATAGTGACTGTCTGTGCCTATATCACTGAACTGAACATTTGGTGAGTGGTATCCTGGACAGGAAATAACCTGGAGTCATAAAATATATGGCCATCTACATGCCTCACTCCCATGTTGAGTACACACAGTTTAAAGGCAAATAAATAAATAAAGAATGAAACTTTTTTTTCATTAAACTGTAGCAAACTGCTTGTAACATTTTCAGCAAGTTGTTGCTACAGTTTAAAGTACACAGGAAATGTGCAGCACTCTGGATTAAATGCAAATGCAATAATATTTTTTTAAAGTCTATATACACTAAAAGTGATCAGGATTGACCTTAGAAGGCTGATCACACCCTCACTTTGTTCCTGAGGAAATTGCCCCTTCACCCCACTCTAGCTTTGTACTTCTCGACCCTGTACCACTACAACTTGTAAAAGCATGAAGTTAGCATACCTGTGGCAGAACTGTAACATATGCATATTCTCCCATATGTGTCACTAATTTGGTTATGTGGCAAGTATTAGCAGAGCATTTGGCACATGAACACTATGAGGATAAGGCTGTCACAGATGCAACCATGATTTACCTGAAGAAAAGATGTGCATATATGTTCTGCTGGATGACTCATTCACCTAGTCAGGGTTCATCAGTAATGGTATAAATTCAGACAGTCTCCACCAGCCCATTAACCAAACCCATGCTTTCACCAGATATGTGGGTATCTGCATAAGACACTGCTACTCAAAATCTTCCACCTCTGTGAGACACTTCTTTGGCAGTGGCCCACCGCTTGTGAAAATGTCTGTGGTTGCATCTTGTGCCTTGATATTGGCATGTAACATCTTACTGGCAACCTTGCAATCTTCCTGGACTATGTTACTGTATGGCTACCTGCACCACTGCATGTCACACCTGGTCATGTAAAGCCTTTCTGCCTTACTCTTATTAAGAACATGCATGTCAAGTCTGTATAGCCACCACAGTAACATATCCTTTTCTACTACTGTGAACTTTTCCAGTTGTTGTCTTTCTCTTTGTCCCATGGGAAGAAGTGTACACCTGTAGAATTCCCAGATATTTCAGTGTTTGTGGGTATGCATGAGTGTCCTTGGCAGGCCCCACTTCTCTGTACTGACTCTGTTCATGTTACTTTCATGCACAAATGTGTGCACCCTGCAGTCTAGAGATCCATTACCAGATGTTTTGTCTGCTGTCAGTGCAAGCAGTCATGCACTGTATTCCATTGTCTAATGTAAATGTAATAATGCGGTCTTCCACAATATGGCAACTGCACTTTTAATCTTGTTAAAACAGAACTTGTACCATGGTGGTTATGCTAATGATGCAATTTAGTGCAATTTCCTCTGAATTACTACCTTATGCATTATCAGTCACAGCCAATGTTCCCATGCTCATCTGTGTCTGTTCTTAGCTAGGACATCATCAAACAGTGCACTTGTGCACAGACAATGTGAAGCTCAAAGTACCACCTGTCTATGTTAGTGATACTTTTGATTACGCACCCTTGCTACCTAGTGATGCATGTCAAGGCATTCACTGCATGCAACAATGAACACTGAGCTACCATTTTCCTGCTCATTCAGACAAGTTGAGTGGACCTGCCCTCTTCAGGCAATTGTTTCAGCAGGGCTTCCATCTATTGCAGACAACAGACTAAGGTCATTCTCTTTTTGCTGTACAGAGATTACAGAGAACACCTGATATGGCAATATGATGAGTCTATATTAAAAGACCGAAGAAGTGTTTCAGAGAGCACCTCTTGGTCAACACATAATGAGGAAACGCACTAAAGTGTGAATGGTCAAAATAGCGATTTCTTTCCCCTGGGAAAGAAATTGCTTGTCCACCCCCATGTGCTTGCCCCTTTCCTCACTGTAGTGCGATCTCCAAGTTGGTATATTTAGTTAGGGGGGGGGTGTGGGGGCGAAGCCCCCCACGTTGTTATGTTTTAAAGTGTGTGTGTGTGTGTGTGTGTGTGTGTGTGTGTGTGTGTGTGTGTGTGTGTGTGTGTGTGTGTGTTTGTGCTAGCGGTTTCTTTCCCAGAGAAAGAAACTGCTGTTTTGAGCGTTCGCTCTTTAGTGTGTTCGCTCATTATGTGTCGACCAAGACGTGTTCGCTGAAATACCTCTTTGGTCTTTTAATATAGACCCAATATAATGGCCCCAAAGTAAGATTGATGCTGTTGCCAGCAAGACAGGGATGTGAGTGAACACCTCTGAACAGTGAAAGCACAGGTATAACAAAAGGAGGTGTTTAGGTATTTGATCCCAGTTCTTTCCATCTTGTTCTATAGTCTTTCCTTAACATAAACCTCCGAGTTTTATTAAAGCACTCCATCAATCTATCAGTTTGAAGATGAATTTCATAATGTTTTACTTTAAAATATTGCTGGTGCATTTCACTGGACATAAACATGCTTATCTGCTGTGAATGTTGCTTTAATAATCCCAGCTCTGGAGAAAGTAACACTAGTTCTCTGGCTATTGATTTAGCATTTGCTTTTCACAGGAGTATTGCTTCATGAAACATCATGGCAGAATCTCTACAATATATTGGTAGCCATTATCAGAGTTTACCAATGGGCCTACAATTTCCATGGCTATCCACTTGAATAGGACTTCACTAATAGGCAGAGGTATAAACATACTTTGGAAAACGTGCATGCTGTGCAGTCTTTTGAATACACTGTAAAGAAGTCCTTTATGTCTTTTATTACACTAGGTCAATAAAAACTAGCTACAATTCTGCTTTGGTCCATCCATTCCTATATACCACCTCTCCAAAAATATGTTGATGTTCATAGGTTCATAAATTCATAGATGTGTACTAGACCACAAGGGCCTTTTTAAGCATATCCATGCATCCCAAATCTCTCACAAGTTCTGGTGCTCTTGAAAAGTGTAAGCAGGAGCTTGGCAGATGAAACATTTGCAAGCAGGGCCTGAAAGATGAACCATTTACAGACTGCCTGAGTCAATTAGTGACATAGGTGCCAACCCAGGGATGAATTTCCTGTTCCCCATCCAATCGTCCAAGTTGCACTTGAATTGGGTTAGGGAGGAACTCTGCTTCTGATGGATGAGGATCCTGTTTCAGACAAGGGGTAGTCTCTGGGATACATACTAATCTCTCCACCAAGTCCTATGCATACCACAGGCAAGATTTAGGTCTTTAGAATGGGTAATTCTGGTGTTGTTTCTCTTTGAGGATATTCAAGAGGTCCACTGAGGGTGGTGCCAGGCATAGATCTCCCCTCAACAGCATGTTGGAGACAAAATACAGGGAGAGGGCTTTGAGGTAGTCTGCATAGGACATGTTACTTACACCCTGTATTCTTTTAGTGAGGAACCTATCTGACTATCCCAATTGTTGGATGTTCCTGGTTAATTACATACCAAAGAGGGTACTGTGCTCAATGATAACTCTGATGAATGCTGAATATAGTGGAACAATGCCCTCCTTGGACTTAGATGTCATATCTTTATTTATAAGTTGCACAACATAGAATGATTTCCTTACTACTGTGGAAATGTGATGATCAAAGGCTAAATTACTCTCTATGTGTGTCCATAAGTCCTTGACTAATCGGTCAGCTCTTAGAGATGTGTTATCACTATGAGAGCTACCAGGGGTAGATCACTTTCCAAAGCATACTATTATGCATTTCCTGGCATTTAGTTTTAGTCCATGGCTCTGACACAAGTTATTTGTCTATGTCAGCCCTTCCTGGGGAACATTAGTAGTGGTATAGAATTCTGTGACTGCAACTAATTTACAATTGTCTGCAAATTTAGTAGCCAGAAACCCTTGACATTGGCCTTGACTTCAGAGAAGTAAATGCCAGAAAGAAGCACTCCCAGGACTGATCCCTGAGGGACTCACATTCTGACTGGCCTGTTTGTAGAGGTGGAATCCCCAATTCTAACTTTCTTGGTCCTATGTGAGCCAGCTAGCTATCCACTGGGTGACATAAGAGTTTGTTTATTCCTAACCTCTTGAGTTTGACATCAATGCCCAAGTGGGGTATTGTGTCAAATGTCTCAACCAAGTCAAGGTAGGCAGTGTTAACTGATTTGTCCTGACCAATTGCTTTGCTGGCCTTCTCAAAGAAGTCCACTAGGTAGATTAGGAATAACCTGCCCTATACGAACCCATATTGGATTGGGTCCAGTGTTTTGTGGTTTCTTATGTCATTACTGATCATTTTCATGATGATTCTTTCCATGGCTTTGCATTTGAGATTAGTGAGACTTATGTATCTGAAGTTCCCAGGGACTGCTGATGGCCCATCTTTGTGCAGAGGGATGATTGCTGCTATTCTCCATTTGTGAGGCATGAAGCCTGCTTGTAGGCTATAGTTAATTAGAAATTCCAGAGGGCCTGATAGGTCATGTTTCATACTATCTAGAAGGCATACCGTGATACTGTCTAGGCCAGTGATGCAATGTGTTTGGCCTTAGAGAGAACTTTGAGAACCTGTTCCCAAGTGATAGTAGGGGAAGTTATATTTGATGGCATTTCTTGAGGAGAATGATGATAAAGTTAGAGCTGATTTTGTCTGTCAGTAGGTTTTCTATAACTTCTGACTCAGTATAGGTGGCTTCATTACCAATGAACTCTGCACACAGTTTTGTCTTTGAGGTTGCAAACATAGCTAAAAAATGGCTTGTGGCTATTCTTGGCCTAGGAGGCCAAAATTTCCTGTCTTGTCTTTATATACTTCGCACCACATATCATTCTTAATTCAAAATATGAGTGTGGGATGAAGCCATCCAGCTTGTCTGTTAGTCCTTTTATTCTGGCTGCATTTTTTGGTTTTGTCAAATGCATCATCCTCCCACTATACTCCCTTAAACATGTCATTGCTTATCTGTAAATCTGCTAGGCTTATGTTCATTGGTACACTGACCTGAAGTAAAGGGCATAGCCTCCTCACCTATGGAGCTACTGTGTTACTTATTCTCTTGTTCCTTCCTCTGTAAGCGGTAATTCTCGCAAGTAACTTTCTTCTGCTTCTGGTTTTGGCACTTACTCGAGTTGTACAGGAGAACTATAGGTGGTGCAGTGGTGCAGTGGTGCAGCAGTTAACATTGTTTTTGGTTTTCTGGTTTGATTCTCAGCTGAGGTGGCTTCTGTGTGGAGTCTACATGTTCTCCCTGCATTTGTGTGGGTTTTCTGTGGGTACTCTGGTTTCTTCCCACATTCCAAAGATGTGTCTGGAGCATTTATCCCTGGGCCTCTACTGAACATAGGCTCTGTCCTAGTCAGACTTTCCCGGGCAACAAATATTAGATAAATCAATAAATATCCGTTTCTTTAATTACCTGCTGTGTAATGGTTTGTTTCTGACTAGCCATTTGTTTTAACAGTAGGGAGGGAAACCAGAGGCTTTACTTACATTCTCTTTCACATTGTTGGTTTATCATTATGTAGCTCTCACTTTTTATCTGGCACATATATCTTTCATTAATTTAATGTTTACAGTCTTCTGATAAGATTTATTATCATGCAACAAAGGTTCTTCTTTCAGTTTAAACACTCTTTCACAAACTTTAACCACTGCATACTTCTCTTAACACATAGACACTTCTATCCCGTTCAGCTAAAGCCAAATTGTAGTTCCTTTTAAGGTTCTCTACCCAGCTCTTGATCTTTATCAGGATTGTGTATTTTTAACAGTGTGTCAAGTTGCTGTCCCTACCATTATTTATTGAGTTATATTCAGGTCACGGAGTCACTAACTGTACTTCCAACCCAGACACTCTCCACAGCACCTCGAACTGAGGGAAATCTAGGCCAGCTATGGCATTATGTCTTAAAATAGCTACTGAATCTAGAGGGTGGATTTACATATGTTACAGGACAGCCCTTCCTATCTCCATGCTTACACAATGCTTTTACCTTTCTCTTGTCATTTATGTTTCAAACATATAACTCTATAGTGCGATTATGCTTCCTGAGTGTGATAGCCCCTTCATTTCATTCCTATCCAGCAATACTAAACGTTTGATTAACTTAGCAGTGGGACAAAGACAGTTTGATATTTCTGCTACTCTAGTAGTTATTTATTTCATTTCATTGGTGCATTTGCATTATCAGCATCCTTCCGTCAAGGTTTCAGCTGATCAGTTTTAAATGGTGCTTCATTAACCAGTAATCTTTCAGTTATTGCTTCCAACTTCTTAGCATAGATAGGGTCACTCTGAAAAGCTCAGTTGTGAGCACCTCTTTGAACATATCACCTGGCTAAAATACCTGCCATATTACTTTTACTGTTCATTATTGCTTCTAACCATACTTTTAAAATATGTTTTAGATCAGGACTTTGCATCAAGTTTTTAAATGTTGTTGCTTGTGTTTCAAAAGACACAACACACATGCTAGTAGATTTCCTTATAGTTTTTGATAGTTCATATGGTCAGTTCCTACCATGTCCATATGTTTCTTAAGTGTTGCTCTTGTAAGTTATGATGACAAAATTTTAGTGCAGTTAGACTAAACCCAATTTCCTGAGTGGCATATTATCCAAAGTGAATGAGGCAGGTTTCAATGTTACCATGCTTCCACAATTGTTTTAATAGTTTTGCACTCTTTGGGGTGATACGTACAGTGGCCATCATAGGCATCTAGTACTAGAGACTTGCTAAATGTTTGCCATGGCCTCGCATCCTGAAAAGAAACACTGCTCTCTTGAACAGCCACTGAATCAAATGTGCAATGGTGTGTACTAAGTCTCTATGAGTTTCTCCATTATGCATAAAACATCATAGGATTAGTTTAGATTAAAAAAAAAAAGTAGTTGTTTCTTTCATTCCACAGAAAACAACAAGGATTTTTTCTTCTTGGGTACTTTGTGTAGAGAGCAAAGCATACTTTTGCTTAACAAAGTTCTGATCACTTGTGCAGTTCAATTTTAGTCCATATTTACAATTTCTCAGTAAACAGTAACAGTCCTTGTAGTTCAGGCTTTGTGCTTCAGCTTAGGCCAAGGTGTCGTGCAATGTTCAGATACATCTGCAAAATCATTCCTATTACTCACGGAGTAAATCTATAGGACTTCCAGGAATTCTTCTAGTACATCCATAGCTTCTTATGGTACTTTCATAACTTTTTTTGGTCAGGCTGCAACAAGCCTCTTCAATCTTGCCCTCAAAATGTCTATCTATGACAGATAAACATCTTTGACACTGTGGACTTTTAGTCCTACTTTTAACAGCATTGCTCCAGGTGAATCACATTAGATTGTACTATTACAGGTTTTCACTACCATAATATGCTTTCTATACAGTGAACAATTACATTTATACTTATAGTCTACTGCAGCTACAATAGTCTTATGTCTAAAACATCCTGTATGTCACAATATATTATTTTATTCATAATATTTTATATATATGTGTGTTGGGGGTAAGCACAATTATTGCTCTAATACTGACCCTTTAACAAAGTGAAAGGACAGTATATATATATATATATATATATATATATATATATATATATATATATAAACATATATATATATATGCATATATATATATATATATATATATATATATATATATATATATATATATTAAAGAGCATGCAAGTATGTATACATACATATATATATATATATATATATATATATATATATATATATAAAGAGTTGCTTGCTTAAACAGTAATCATTCAAGCAGCGTGTTTTGAAGAGGTGGGAGATACTCCACTTAAACACTACTAACTCCACAAAGAAACTTACCAGAAACCATTGTGAAACCCAGTCTATGAAACTTTGAGTGAGTCACCATTCTTCTCAAGTTGTTCTCTTTTTGTTTGCATGAGTTTATTCCAGGGTCTGCTGTTTTCTCACGTACTACAAAGATGTGCTGGCAGATTAATGTGCAAAACTTAATTGCCCAGAACTATGCATATGAGTGCAAGTGTATCAGTTTGTGCCTTGCAACGGACTTGACAGGTATTCTTTATGTGGGTGGCTTTCTGCTATATGCCATTTGCTTGCAGGGCTGACTTCACCCCTTGTAATTCTGAAATGTATGTAAACAGGTATAGAAACTTCACTGATGGTCATTGCAGTTTGTTGGCCACATTAGATCTCTTACTACAAAATTTATGTTGCTAACTACTAGCAGTTGTCAAGAAAAAATGCACTGTACTATATAATGGTGTTAATTTTTTCACAAGCTAATAATTTTTAGAAACTATGTTCACTTTGTTCAGTCTGTTTTGCTTTTGGCTGTTCCATGCACAAATAATTTAAAGTAAAAAATGACAGCTACAATATAGCATACATACAACACGTAATGTATACTCACCTAGGCTTTTCCATCATTGCCATTTGGTGCCTAATTTTATGTTAATGCATACTTATGAATAGTGCCAAAGATCACTCTAATCCAACTTCCACACCACATAATTCAATAGAGTTCAAGTGACTTCAGTATGAGCTAGTCAGAGAGAACTTCATCATCTAAGCTTGTCTCTAGGAAAATCTTAGCACAATAGTAGATTGCGTGGCATTGCATCTTTAAATATTAGCTGCCAGTGTAACACTGCAATGGGATCCAGGAACAAAAGCAGAAGACAAGTATCAGTCCCATACTTAAATTAACGATATTAGACTACATTCTTATGACTTTTTTAAATGTAGTTTATTCTCTTCACAGCATTAAAAGTACAATGTCAGTATCATATAATATATAGAGCGCAAACACATTGGTATTATAAAGGTGCAATATTGCTCACGTAGGCATTAATATAAACTGATAACAATAAAAAGGAAGAAGAGACAATGAAAGCATTACAATTTTTTCAGTTAGAAACAATAGTTTTATTGGCAGATTGTAGTTCTTTACTTGCAATAGTATTTATTTTATATATATATATATATATATATATATATATATACACGTATATATATATATATATATATATATATACAATTAAACATGTGTGTGTGTGTGTGTGTGTGTGTGTGTGTGTGTGTGTGTGTGTGTGTGTGTGTGTGTGTGTGTGTGAACTATTTAACTCCCATATGACTGACTGACTTGTTAAATGACTGAAACGCAAAATATTAAACAAAACATGTCAACCACTCATAATAACAGCAACACAAGTAATAGAAACCCAGTACATTGAAAAAGGAAACATTTTGTTTCCCATGTTCTAAACATAACCCTACCAAAATTCAATGCAAAATTGTCTGAATAATAGTATTGTAATGAATAATGGTATTGTAATGGAAAGTTTCTTTTTTCCTTTTTTTTAAGACAATACATTGTTAGAGTTAGTGGCAAGGTTAGGACTGGGGATTGCATGCATTACTGAAGGTGGCAGTGCACACACACGCGCAAACACACATGCATGCACACACACACACACACACACACACACACACACACACACACACACACACACACGCGCGCGCATGCATGTGTGCGTGTGTGTCCACACGTGCAGTTTGACTTTCTGTGCATGATTCTTTGTATATATGTGAGAGTCTGCATTTACCTATGAGTTTGTATTATGTGTGTGTTCTTGCATGTGCGTGTGTGTGTGTGTGTGTGTGTGTGTGTGTGTGTGTGTGTGTGTGCGTGCGTGTGTGTGCTTGTGTGTGTGTGTGTGTAAATACAACAGAAAAAGAGTGTGTGAATGTATATCTGGGCCTGTGCACATTTGAATTTGTGTATATGTGCAAGAGATTGTGTCATTTTGATTCTGCTTCTGTGTATGTGTGTGTGTGTGTGTGTGTGTGTGTGTGTGTGTGTGTGTGTGTGTGTGTGTGTGTGTGTGTGTGTGTGTGTGTCTGTTTGAATGCATGTGCGTATATCTATACCTATATTTATCTATATCAATATATCTATCGATCTATCTATGGGTCTCTTGATCCCTAACAGTTGATTGAGTTTTCAGAAGCTTGAAATTCATATGGTTGAGACCATATGAACAAGTTTTTGAAAACTCAAAGCTTTTGAATGGAGTTCACAGTACAGTGAAGATCATAAAATGTATCCTTTTCCTCTCAGAGTTGGTATATATAATTTGCAGTGGGTGTGGGGGGTGCAGGGGGCCCTGCAAAAACATAAAATAGGTGGATTTCTGTGTTTTGCATGGTGTATTTTTTCTTGACATTCATGTTTAAGGAAACTCAATCATATGGTCTTGACCATATGAATTGATATATCTATATATATATATATATATATATATATATATATATATATATATATATATATATATCCATGTGTATGCACACACACTCATATGTGTCTGTAAGTATAATTTATCACTTACACTTACATTCTTACATTAGCTATATGTTGGATGTGAAACACTTCATCAAAGAAAAAGATAATGTATCCTATGGCAGCTTTGAAATATTAGGCAAAAGAAGTACTTGACATAGAAAATATGGAAAAAAGATGTATATTCTAACATTAAAACAAAAACAAAGCAGTTTATCAGATAGTTCATTTTCTAACTGCAACAAGACCATCTAGGGTGGATATTACAAAAAAATAATGGGCCTTTCAGGGATAAAGTTTATGCTCTGGCACGTTTGCAAAATATTGGGTTATTTTATTTGCAAATGATTTGCAGGCGAAGAAGTTGTCTCTATTTTGTAATTACAAGACTGTGTCCTGGAGAAAGAAAAAAGTATGGAAATAGAACAACAAACATCAAGCATAGATATTCTCCTTTAAAGTGTTTTGTAGGGGATAAGCCCCCCAAAAATCCAGTTTGTAGTTGAAGCTCCCAGATGTGCCAAACTTTTATCTACCAGTTCTACAATTGTCTTACTTTGGAAAAAAAGGAATGCTCTGAGGCATTACATCCTCAGACTTTGTATATATTAGTCTGCATTTTTGCTCATTCCATATCATTATTTTGGAACATTTCATGAAATTGCCCCTCTTTACTCAGCAATTATTAGGCCAGTTATTGAGTATAATGGCTGCCTTGGCATATTTATCTCCAGACACATGAAACAACTTAAACACCTAAAGATATAACTTAATAAAAGGATACAAGCCTTAAACAATGTGTCCTGCATGGAACAACTCAAAGCCCTGTCATTACACTTCATATCCTATAAACTGCTAAGAGTTGACCTGTGTCTCGCATACAAGGCATCCTCTGACCCAGTACTGATAGATGCACTGTGCATCAGAAGCCAAATTGCATCAGAAATACTCAGTCTAGGGATTTAAACCTCTTATGCAGCATCAACAGAACAGTTTGGAGGGACAGATACCTTGCAGAGGATACTGCTGCTCAGGAACAGCCTGCCCATCCAAGTAACACAAAATTCATCCTTGTCCACATCCAAGCACAACTTGGATCTATGGATGTGTATTAGAAAATTTACCCTGAGAGTGCTGCCTGTGCTATTAATGGACAAAGGCAGCTCCTAAGTGCTTTATTCCACAGATGGGTCCCCTGATATTATTTATGGTATGATCACAATTGATCTCACTAGGGGTAATATATAATTATTGATCATGGGATGGGTAAGGTCAGTCTAACATCAGAGGGATAGGTTATTTCAAGCACCAAAATGTATAACAGGCTTAAAATGGTCCTTAAGAGCAACTAGCCTTGCACTTACCTATGAACTTATGAATTTATGGATTATCAAATGTTTGACATCAAAGTCATGTTTTCAGCTCAAAGTTAATTGTCACAAATATATCCTGTGTGTTTTTTTTTGTTTTTTTTTTTGGTTCCAGAAATAGTGAATCATCATCAAGTCCATTCTTTTTGTGTTAAAAGACAATTAAACTCTTTATGGTAAAAAGTATTAAGCATTAAATAGTGTAGTAAACAGTCAATGCAGTCTCAAGAAACTGCACTAAAAATAATTTGCGATAAAGATGATCAAACAAACTGTTCTCATTGGAGTTTAGGATAGCCATATTTTGCCTTTTGTCTTAACTGTCATTCAGTACTGTTGTTTGATAATCAGCATACTTCCTGATAAGAGGAATATCAACCAGGAATGCATATCTGTTAATAGTGATATAGTGATTATTGTGTATTGTTTTTACTCTTGTGCTTTTGTGCACTGGTCCAAATATATTTGTAATTTCAATGCTGGAACTGTAATAGACTGTTGTAGACAATTTTGTGATGTCACTTTGTTTTCTGCTGCTGTAAATCAATATATAATACTACAGTTGATAAGTAAAGAATTTTCTGTGAAGTACTAGTAACATAATCTAGGGATATACTTTTGTAAAATCGTTCCTTGTCCTTTAAATTCCCAGCATAAGTAGAATTGAAAGGCATATGCTTTATATGTGAGACGTTTATTCAAATAAAATCACAATAGCCAGCTCCTATAGTTGAATAATTTGTAGTATGTAGGTTAATTGTGCAGCATAGCAGGTTGGTTGCTAACTGCACTAACATGAATCAATAAACACTCCATGTTAATAACCATTACTATGTGAGCATAAATGGATGAAGACATCATTTAAATATTGTTCATATACATAGTGTACTGCTCTACAAATGTGTTTGGCTTGCTTATGTACAAGTTTACACAAAAAGATAGTGGCTGAAAGATTCACAGTCAAAAGGCAGTGAATGTTTTTACGCACTCATTGTGAAAACTTCATCACATTTTTCTTCTTACTATCAAGCCAAGGCTTTTCTAACTTTGGTGTGTCAACAGCTGCACTATCACTGTAACTTTGTTTCAGTCCCACAGAGTCTCACCCAAATTCTGGGTTGCAGTGCCTTCCACTTATTAAAATGTTTTGGGTGACTTTGTACAAAGTTACTCAACACAAACAATAAAGGGAATGTAGCAGGCACCCATGTAACCATTAATAAGACAGACTGCAGTAAAACTGGCTGTTACTATTCCATATGAAAGCAAAGAGCATGCATAATACCTTGCTGATATAAAGAAACAGGTAATTAAGTATAACACAGTATTATGAGTGACTTTCACAACACTGCAACTAACAGGAGCAATTACATACACAAAACTAAATATGTCAAGCAGCGCCTTGACTTATTTAACACATATTGTGGAGAACAACAGCAATAACACTGCTGCAGAATGTTAGTTGGGAAGACAAACTGGCTATTATTTTAAGCAAAATGCCATTTTTTTTCTCATTTCATACCAACAACAATTCCTTTATCAAATCAGACTACAAAAGTAGCATTTTCCATAAAATAAATGCTAATCTCTTGTGCAATGGCTACACATTTAAGGATTTCTGTAGCAATGTCTATCTCAAAATAAACTGTTCTAACATGGATCATGTTTTCAAGATGTCTACACTGACAGTGTGAATAAATGTATGGCATATTAAACCATCTCAATTATGGACAGATATACAATGTGAGATTTAACCAACCGTACAGTAGGAATAAACCTACAAATAATATCATACTTCAGAAAATAAAACAATGTTCTACCTAGCCTAAAAAGGATCTAAAAGCAAAATCTGCTCAAAAAGTCCTCTTATGAGCTTAAGGTTGGAAATAAAATGGAAGAAAATGCAGAATCAAACCCACATGATGGAACCACAATATCAACAAGCTTTATAATAAAAGGAACATCATTGTGCTGAAACGTAAGAAGTGCAATTCCCAGAATGTTAGAACTCTTGTCACTGAAATAAACAAACAAATCAGGAGCTTAATAAAATCCACCAAAGCCAAGTTTGAGGCTAAAATAGCTACCCAAGCTGAAAACAATAACAAGGCCTTTTTAGTTATGTATGTAACCTCAAAAGCATAACACAGCAATGCACTGAGCTTTTTGTGAATGATGCTACTTACACTTTAGCTGAAGATAATCAGTGGACCTATTGGCCGATAAATTTAGCTCCAACTTTACCCCTCTCTCCCCTCCATGTGTAACTCGTGGTATACCTGAAACTGTCTCACCACCAGCTATCACAGAAGACCAGGTTCTAAAAGTGATATCAAAAGTTAAAAATACTGCATTGGTGGGTTCTGATAATATCCCTGGATGCATCTTAAATAGCATGAAGTTTGATTTAGCCACACACCCCTAACAACACTGTTCATCCTCAGCCTCCATAAGGGTTTTGCACCAAATAAATGGAGAACAGCTGTAGTTATTCCCCTGCACAAGGACCTTCAACAGATGCAGGTGATTACAGAACCATCAGTCTGTCCAGCCTCATATGAAAAGCCATTGAAAGACTTATCATGGAATAAATCAATTTGGACACAGGAAACCTCTAAACACTGGACTTGTCTTAGTTTGGATTCATCAAGGTTAAGTCATGCTTCCTCAACCTGGTGGATTTTTTGAAGACATAATCAAAGCAATGGATGAATGCAAAATGGTACACATCATATACCTCAACCTGGCCAAAGCTTTTGAAATAATTTACCACTCAGCCATAGTGAAAAGGATAAATATACTTGGAATACAATGCCATGTGACCCATTGGATTGCCAATTGGCTCACAGATGGGATACAGATAACCAAAAGAGGGGGTCATCTCCACAATGAGAACAGTCACCAGCAGATTCCCCCCAGTTTTCTATGCTGGGACCTCTCTTGCTTGACATCTACTTTTCTGAAGTAAGTTTGCAGATAACCTCAAGCTAAGAGCAGTCATTGAATACCCATATGACTTAGCCAACCTGCAGAAAGGTTTATCTCAAACAAATAACTGGTGCCAAAATCATGGACTGAAACTAAATGCCAAAAAATGCATTATTGTATACTTTGGAAGTCATCTACCCCAGGAAACTACCACATTGACAATACACTCTTAAGAGCTGACCCAACTGTTTATTTGGGAACTTACGTGGACAGTGACCTTACATTTGAGCAATATGTATCTATTGTAAAAAAGTCCTTCTATATTGCACAACTTTAAACAAAGGGATTGTGTCTAGAACTAGGGATGTCATTATACCCAACACCAAACAAAACTAAACTAAAAAAAGAACACAAATTGCACCAGCACAATACCATCAGCAACTTCTCTTTTAATACAGCAACAGTGATCTGGCAACTCGGCAATTCGCCTTCAAGGATCCTTGAAGGCGAATTGCTGAGAGGCGAATTGCTGAGGTGCCAGATCTGATCCTTGAAGGAGAATTGCTGAGGTGCCAGATCACTGTTGCTGTATTAAAAGAGAAGTTGCTGATGGTATTGTGCTGGTGCAATTTGTGTTCTTTTTATGTCATTATACCCCTTTACTCAGCCCTCATTAGGCTAAGCAGTGAATAAAATGCCCCCTTTGGCATGTATCTGTCCAAACACATGCAACACCCACAGAAATACCTTACTAAAAGGATATGCAACTTAAACAATATGTCTTACTGACTATTCTTGCTTTCTCACATACTATTAAGAGGTTACCTGTGTCTGGCATACAAGCCATCTTCTGAACCATTACTGATGTATTTGTTGCACAATAGCAAATCAAATTGCATCAGAAATACATGGTCTAGGGATCTGAACCTCTTTTGCAACATCAGTAGCACATTTGGAGTGGCAAGTATATTTCATAGAGGATGTTGATGCTGTGGAATAGACTCCCCATCAAAATAAAACAAAGTTCATCCCTGTCGTTATTCAAGGTAACATAGATCTATGGATGGGAAACAGAAACTTTACCCCTGGACTGCCCCTTTACTATTAATGGACAGAGGGAGCTCTTAAATGCTTTATGTTCAAATGTGATACAGTTGCCAGAGTTCAACTTCACTATCCTTACATGAGCAATGATAAATGATAGTTATCATTTTATGGCAAAAACTGAGAAAATAATCTTTCAGCTACACTGATGTTTTGGTGACCATCATGGGACTGAACTTACCATCAAGGCATAAAAGAAAACAGTGGTGATATAAGCATAAGATGGTGTTATTAAATTAACTGTTACAGAGTCTATGGCTCATTTTTCTCCTGATGTGATGTTTACCTTGTCAGTAAGGTATGTGAAGGGTTTTGATTCCCTGATTATTGGAGTCTGTTTAAGATTAAACTTAAAGTTGCAACTCTCCCTGTGAATGTGTCATATCTGACAAGTTTATTATACATTATTTTGTGGTGTTTGTAGCTAATAGACAGATCAAGGGCGTATTAGTTAGGTAGGCAGTGTTTTGAATCCAGTGAGGTAAATAAAACAAAACCCTCAGCAGATCCACAGGCATTAATAAATACCAGATAGAACCATAAAAATGCACATTGTCCAGTAAAAATTTCCAAAGAACTTTTAATAATAATACCCAGGGTCAGATGAAGTTTGACACTTAAGACGAAAGCGATCCAGCATTTTACTTTATTATTGAATTTTTATCAGAAGACTTTTGAATATTTTTTCCAGGTGATGTGATAACCAACTGATAAGTAATTCATGGCAGTGTGACGACTGGATGTGATGACTATGCTAATTAGGGCTCATCTCACTTTTTTTTTCTTTTGTTTTTTTTTTGTATTGCTCATTGTGTGCATGTCTGAAAACTATATCTGTCATATTAAATACAAGTGTTAGCCCATTATTAACCATATTAAGACAGAATTGCTGTTGAGCATGTATACTCAGCAGCAAACAGAGGAAAGTACGGCTGCCATGTTTCACACCTTAAAGTGCCACTGAAGCCATGTCAGTACAGTACCTATATTATATATCTCTTTTGACATCCATTGTGCAAATGTAATGCTTCCCATTATTGCCCAAAGGATGGAAAATGTAATTTGCTTTGGGTAATAATCCAGTGCTGTTTTTCCTGACATCTTTAAAGGAGAGAGATAATTATGGCTTGTAAAAGTGAAGGTTATTATGACTTGTAAAAGTGAAGGTCGTTGTCCTTTTAGGGCACATGTGGTGCAAGGAGGAGGCCAAGACGTTTCTGAACATCCTTGTTAAGTAATGCAGCCACTGATTCCTGCAGAGGGGCTAAAACAGGTCTTAGTACAAGACTGATGTCTGGAGTAGTTTAGCCAAAGCTGTAACTATGACTATTCGCATCCCATACATGACACAACAGTGACATAAGTCACCAAAAGCCTGAACTCCTTGGTAGATGGTAGGCTGAAATTTGAGCACACTCACCACCTTTATACTGTAAGTATAACCTAATTTACCGGATTATATACTCCATCAATGCATGACACAGTACACATTTCTATTATGCTCTTTATTTCCAAATTTTGAACAGACTAAAAGGGATCAGGAGATATACAGTGAGTGACTGTATTACCTAAGACAGCAGCAGGGTAAGTATAGATTCTGTTGGGAAACGTGTATGTTTCCATAGAGACAGGTCCCAAATAAAGTACTGGTAAATAACATTTATACAGCAAGACAATAAATTACATCACTGAAATTCCATACTGGAATTATTATGACTGTATAAGGGTAAAATATTCATTCTTAGCCACCCTCTCTGAAACTGTTAGGGTATTTCTAGTTTCAAACCCTACTACAACAAAAAGAAAATAATTGCTGTTTTCATACACCTTAATTTAATTGTCATACTTGATAAACTAATATAGTTGTAAATAGAATAATTAAGATGTTAAAATAAATGTGTATGTCCAGTGATGAAAGTATTATTGTCTTTTACTGTATTTTATGAGTACCAAAAAAATAATAAGAATGCAGTCTGCCCATCTTTTTACTCCTTTTTGATGCTTTTTCTACATTTATGTTACTATTTTATGCAACAGCACAGAGAACTGACTTGTCCACTCCAGCACGGTCTGTCATCCTTCTGTAGGTTGCAGTAGCAGTGCCACCACCATCAGCACAAGAAGTATCTAACACATAACAAACCCAAAACGAATTTGGTTACCCAAAATGAACTAAAACAAAGTGCTGACACAGCTACCAAAGGAAAAAAGAAAGTGACCACAAAGTCAGATAAATATTAACGCTTTCTTCCACTTTATTATTACGTGGACTTCTTCAGAAAAACCAGGACGCCTCCCTGCATCCTGGTTTTATACTTGATATACAGGAAATGATGTTATTCTGTAGTGACAATAATGTTGTTAAACTTTATGTTTTAAAGTGAAAAATCATTAGAATACATTTCTTAAAATTTATCAAATTATGCTGGTTCTAAAACGTTTCATTTTTATAAAAAACATGTAAATAATTGATAAAATATGACCATTTAAATAAAAATCTTATAAACCAACAAAGTATAATGTTCCTGTATATCAAGTATAAAACCAGGATGCAGGGAGGCGTCCTGGTTTTTCTGAAGAAGTCCACATGATAATAAAGTGGAAGAAAGCGCTAATATTTATCTGACTTTGTGGTCACTTTCTTTTTTCCTTTGGTAGCTGTGTCAGCACTTTGTTTTAGTTCATTTCAAGTATCTAACACATCTGGGTCCCAGCCAGACATTGTTGCCTCCATACCACCTTCTATACCTGTACCACCTGTATCAGGTAGCTCTGTCTATGGGGATGGTGCATTGCTACCTACCAGGAGAAGTGCCAATGGTGATAGTGATTTGAATTTGTCATTCATCAGGAGATGGCAGCGCATGTGGGGCAGAAACAAGACAAAAGGTTCAATGCTTGCACCAGACATATTTTGACTATGTTTCAGTGACCTGTTCACTGGATTACTTTTTCAGCACTACCTGCAGTTACTGAGGAAGAATCTAATAGTGACAGCTCCCAAGTTTGTAAGTGATTCCTCACGTTGTCAAAGTTTGCAGAGAATCCATCTCTGAATACTCCATCCAATATGCAAACCCTGTATTCGTCCTCCTTTTTGTGTCTATAACTACCTTGCTATGTTATATAAAATACCATTTACCATTGTCTGACTTCTTCACCATTGTGTTCACACTCCCTCAGAGTTTTACCCACTCCCTGTCTGTCATGTCTGTCTTTCCCTGCTACCTAACCTCCCCCTTTTACATACCACATACATCTCTGACTTCCTTCCCCAAGTTTCTCCTCTGAAGAAAAAAAGGGCACTATCCCACAAAAAAATTAAGTCCCACACATAACTCTCAGCTTCACACATATGTCAGTAATGTATACAAATAATTTGGTTCAGTCAGTCAGCCTACAATGTGTGTTGTTTTGACACATTATTCACAATTTCATTAACAAAATAATCCTAAAATAATTAAGATAACATGATTATAGAGAAAAAGTTGAGAGGTCATTCTCCGCCTCCACCTGATTATTCCTGAATTTCCCACCTTGTGTTCTACCCTTTCCTTGATTTCCATTTTCATCTCTGTCCTATCCTCCGATTTCCAAGCTTTAACTTTGTCTGAACAATAGATAAATACAACACACACATGGCCAAAAGTGGCTTAGAAATAGAAATAGCTATTCTATACCTTAAGTTACCTAGTTGTCGGCACAGAGCAATGTCACTGGTCATCAGTAAACAGCGGATGAAGACAGCTCTCCTCCTATGGAAAAAACAAAGAAACTTCTTATATGTGCTTTAAGATGTTATCATCCATTGCACACCTAAACTGAGTGTCAATGCATTTCAATAAGCAACTCTGACATAATTAAAGATAAGGTCACATTATATGTGTGTGTATATATTTGCAGCAATACAAGCCAATCCAAACAATATTTTATCCATTGTGTTCCATGCTCCTTAGAGGAATATTGAAAAAATACAACAAAATTCTTAAATTGTATTACTTTTTTCATCATCTGAAAAATAAAAAAATCGGTTACATCTTTCCATATGTTCTACATAGGCTTCATATATTGGATCAAGTTCTAAGTATTGATGACAGGTTTTCAGTGACACCTTATTCACCATCTTGCCATCCTCCCTTACAGAAGTATTCACAGTAACATGAAAAAATATCACAATCTTTCATAATCTACCATGCAAAGAAACTCTTATGTCAATATCCCTCTTATGTTTCTGTAGCTAGTTTACAAAACTGTAATATGTAGGGGTCAATATGTTGAAGCAATGCATGGTTTACAATACCTTACTGATTATATCCAAAGGCTGAATTAGAGAGAGAGAGAGACTCACCAAAATATGATAAATGTAATAATTTTCATAATCTGGAAAACAAATTAATTGTTTTATATAAACTTCATCTTCTGGCATCAAATTATCAATATTGATGACAGCTTCTAAACAATACCCTAATCATCAGATTGCCATGATTTAACTTATAAGTGTTCACTAAGATATGAAAAATATGATTTTTATAACCCAAGCAATTCACAAACTATTTTATCTCCAGGTACGGTACACACATAAAAATCATTCATAATTCTCCTACTTTGAAAAACACCAACATCAACAAACATCAAAATGCAATTGTTTTTGCCTTAGTGCTGTAAGTCAAAAATGGCATAAAGATTTGGTGATGTTTCACCTCATTATCCATCATGTGTACATTGCCAGGATCTCTTTCATTAGTGCCATCACACTGCTGTGAATATCACTCAAGAAGTTCTGAATTATTTTGTCATTGAGGAGAAACCCGTCTGTTGCAAACAGGTACATATCTTTCAGTGATGTACTCATGCATCATTATAATTCCTCCATACCTGTGCAACAGTCCAAGCATGAAGCTGACCAAAAATCTTCTGGCCTTCCTTGTTGACCACTGACTGTTTGCTTGTCGGCATAACTGGAGAGGTATGCCTGAACATCCAGAATGAAAATTTGACCACCATGTCTACACTTTGCCCAAACTTAACTTTATACAGAAAATTACTTTTGTTAGGGGATGTGTAATCATGCTGTTACCTCCCATGTGCAGCACAAAGATGTTAGACACCAGGGTCATGTCAGGTTTCTCAGTCAAAAATGTTAGTATGCCAGTCCATTCTAGTCAATTTTTGGTGATTCACTGGACCTGTATGCTGGATTTGAGGAAGCACAATCTGCAAAGACTGTGACCTCTGGCTGTGTGGTTGGCAGCAGAATGAATATAGGAATGACTACAGACCCACACTCTGCCTTGTCATTATTTGCTGGTAGAAACCCTGTTGATCACTCGGTGTTCTTCAGATGTACCTTCATGGTAAACATAAGACAGATGAAATGTTACTGCTGATGTTCAATAGCTCCATAGAGGTATTACCTTCTTTCTGCATACTGCTTATCCACAATGTGTTTGGTCCTTTGAATGTGATTAGGTTTGTATTTTTCTGTGAGTTACAGCTACATAATTACCAAATACACACAAAGTAAAAGTAAACAACTGCTAATCCACTAAGTTAGCTGGAATGGGTAGGAGAAGCTCTTGCTTATTTTGAGTGTCAAGAAGTGCCTCATACCCATACTGATTGCCTCAGGCAGCTCATTGTGGTAATGACTCAAGCCTTCATCCCATTGTCAGCAATCTAACTTACCTTTACTTTCTCCATTAACATGTGGTCATTCGGAAAGGAAAGACATTGAGGGTATATCATGTTTCACAGTATCAACTGAAGAACATAAGCATTATGGGTCTGGGCCAATTAGTCTCAATAGGCAGTTCTCCCATTGGGCAGCAAAGAGCGCATTGTAAGTGGTATACAGCTAACTTCATTATGAAAGCAAAGCAAAATAACCATGTGCAACTGTGGTCATATGACAGCAGTCTGCCTTACCTTTGCTTTCTTCATTTTCACAAGACCTTTCAGAAAAAAAAATTACAAAATGGCTATCACACATCTTTGTGCTATAATAGATAAACACAGTCAGTGTGACACTACGATGCTCAGTCTCCAAGTTCCCACTGCAGCCATTGGGTAGGCACATCATGCACCATGTAATATATCTCTGCAGTACAACATTCACAATGCAGACATGGTCACATCATTTAAACAAAACCTCTTACTTGATACATGCATATCCAGCACAGCTGCAGGAACATGTGATTGAAACTAACCAATGGGTAAATAATAAGTAATAAATAAATAATGCTTTATTGTAACCACATTTCCTGTTTCAACTGATATAAAGTTGACTGAAATGTTTTTAATTCAATCTAAGGAAGTCCGATATAATGCTGTCATAAAAAGTACTTAATGAATAAAGCAATGTGACCGTTATACAGTATATATGGGGTTCTGTTTTAAATACATATGTACAGACAAATATTTCAGGAATGGGCAATAATGCCTTTCTAGCCTGCCATTATACCAAAACAGTCTTCCCCATAATAGATGTCCAGGTTGTTCGTATAAATGTCTAAACTAGTACATACTTTAATTTAATTTGATAGTTTATTCTAGTCATCTGCTACACTATCTGAGAACCAATAAGTACATCTCTCATTCCTATATAATCTCCTACACAAGCTATCTGATGATTCTCTACTACTCTCAGATAACCCCAAACATCCCCAGTAATAGCTGGCTCTAAATGTCCTATCTACCTGAATATTGTTTTCTCCTGAATATCTGTATGAGACATTGTAAATGTTCTGACATTTTATTCTTTCATAATAACTTAAACTTTGACATCTATCAATCCATCCTCAACCCCTTTTCCCATTTTGCACATGGGGTCAGGGTGTCACTTCAACAGTGGCAATCACCTACAGGCAAAGTGATTGCCACTGTTGAAGTGGCACTCACCTACAGGCAAAGTGATTGCCACTGTTTTAGTGGCAATCACCTACAGGCAAGGTTTAGACCACTGTGTGGCTATCCCTTTCACAGTAGTTCATCCATGCCGCTCACACCTACAGCCAGTTTAGAGTGTCCAATCCACCTATAGCATGTCTTTGGAATGTGGGAGGAAACCCACATGAGTACAGGGAGAACATGCAGACTCCCCACAGAAGGCACCCCAGCTAAGAATGGAACCAGAAAACCTCTTGGTGGGAGGTGACAACACTAACTGCTGCACAACTGCAGCTGTCCTGACATCAATTAATGCCCTTCATATATTTCTGCTGTACTCTTTCCAATTTACTTATGCTTGTTTTCTTATAAAGTTTTCTTGTTATTAATCCACACTCTAGATTGAGCCTAATGTCATTTACAAATAATGATTTCATTAATTCTGATTTCCTAGACTTTCTAACCCCCAGATTTACTAATCTTCCATGCAGGACTAATCTAGTCCTCCACAGAAGTGGAAGTTTAGGTGGAGGACAGCAGTGCTCCATGCATATTAATAAAGGCACGCTGCCTGACCTCCTAATCCTACCCAGAGTGTGGACAAGTGCATGGGGTGTGTCTGAGAGGGTCTATATTAGATCAGCAAACAATTAAACAAGTGAACGCTTATTGATTGACCTTATTTAAGTGAATGTTCAAAATATTGAAGCAACAGAAACCCAATTTTTTTCCCAGGGAACCATTTTAAGACTAGCCACTTTTTTCATGCTGTGGAGAGCGATCAACAACCAGGTTGGTGATCTTCGACGCCAGCTTGAGGGCTGCATGTCACAATTAGAGAGTCAGTCTGGCTCTGCGGCTCAGCCCCCAGCACAGCCACTTTCGGGGCTGTGAAGGTGCAGTGGTGACTGCCCATGGGTGGGGGCCTCAGTCCCACTGTTACCACTAGAGGGCTTGTGGGTTTCCGATATCCCAACAATCCTCCCCGACAAGGTGTTTACCCCCACATGTGTCATATACTGCACCTGTATGTGTCTTGTGTGTCTTGTCTGTTAACCTACCCAACCTACCTCCCCAAATATACCTACTACCCCTCCCCAACATCCCACTCCCACCTAAAAAAAAGGGCAATCTGTTCCCACAAATATATCCCCCCATACATAGCTGTCCATTTCATGCACGTGCCCACTGGACACATGTAATCTGGTCTAATTGGCATCACAATGAATTATTTGTTGTCCTCACCCCTCTCCAGGGGTTCAAGTGTCCAAATCTACCTCCAAATACAGTGTATATGCACAGCTGTTGCTGTAGAAGAAATGGGAAGCTATGGACCTTCCCTACACCCTTCCTGCACATCCCTAGCTATTTTCCCTACTGTCTTTCACACTTTGTGCCCCTTTTTTTCACGACTTTCCTATCAACCCCTTTTTCTTTTCTTTTAAAGAAATTAGCGAGGGGGTGGTAAGCGGGAGTAAGCACTTTTAAGCAGCAGTAAGTGGGATTAAGCCTGTTTGCTTGGGTGTAAGCAATGCCTACACAGGATAAGCAATTCAGAAGCTGAGTATAAGAAACAGTAACCGTAACTTAGCAGTGCTTACCGTCGTGCAAACCCGCGCAAACCTGCTTACAACTGCTCAAAAGTGCCTTAATCACACTGTATCCAACGGACATTGTTCTGCCTAGCAACAAAATAAATAGCCTCTGCTAGAATTAAACCCAGGACCCTGCACACCATAGCCAAAGTGATTTCCCACTAAGCCATTTCAGATATACATATCCTTGATGTATTCACAAATATATCATCCAGCCCAGTCGTTCAAAAGTACAGAGAATGTATTCCAATATGTAGATGTACACGTGTGAGTAAATATACTAATGTCTAAACAGGTAAAACATATTGATATATGTATATATATGTTACAGAAACCTGAGCAATAAAGACAAAGCAGTTGAGGAAGATAGATGTAATGGAGATATAGTTCCTTAGATGGGTGGAAAGATGCACACTGTTTTACAGATGAAGAAATGAGAACATGGAGCCGAAGCCAAAGTAGTTCCAATTGCAGAAAAGGAGAAAGTGAACAGAGTACAGTGGTTTGGGCACATTTGCAGAAAAGCAGAAGACAATTGGCTGAAGAAGATTTGGGACAGACAGGAAGAAGGAAAGAGGAAATAAGAGCTTCCAAAAAGAGGTGGATGGATTGTGTGAGAGAAAACCTGTAAGAGACAGGCATGAGTGTTGAAGAAGCAGGGGACATTAAACAGGGACAGATGGTGGCAGTTCTCATGACATCCTGATTTGCTCAAGCTGTTCAAAGTTTCAGTGCTCTGCTGTGATAATGGAAAAAGAAAAGTGCTTATTTTCAACTGTTTCAGCACTTCTGTTTAACTCTGTATCTGTGTAATCAGTGCAACTGTTTTAGTCTCCTTTTTTGTAAGTTACAGCTGAATATCTGTTACTGTTTGTGACCTTTAGAGCTTGTAGTCAAATCTTTTGTCTGGAGAGGTCTAGCTGTTTTCATTGTGGCAGAAAGAATCAGTCTAGTTTGATCTAGCTAAAGGCATTCCTGCAACACTGTTATAGTTGATTGGATATCTGGGCTGGTTTCAGTTTCTCTGCCTTCGATAACCAGTGTTTTAAACCAGTTGTAGCTATTTGCTTAAGCTGTTCAAAGCTGCAGTGCGATGCTGTGATATTGGAAAGGATAAGTGCTTATTTTCAACTGTTTCTGCACCTCTGCTTTGGGTCTATATTAAAACATCAAAGTTTCATAACTTTGAATGTTCTAATATCGACCCGTATTAAGTGAACGCTGAAAATATCAAAGCTACAGAAAACCAAATTTTTTATTTTTTCAATTTTTTTTGTTGCTTTGGTATTTTCAGTGCTGTGGTGGAAAGTTACAGGTCGGGTTCAGGAAAGTGTGCGATTGAGCACGGGTTAGGTTAGTTAGGGTTAGGGTGCAGGTTAGGTATTTGTGCAATTGGGCATGAGGGTTAGGGCAGGTTAGGTGAGTTAGGTTTAGGGCATGGGTTACATATGTGTGTGATTGTGTGGACGTGAGGGTTATGGTGGGTTAGGTTATTTAGGGTTAGGGCGCGGGTGAGGTGAGTGTGCGATAATGACGGACCTTAGGGTTAGGGTTTGGGTTAAGGTAAGTGGATAGTTAGTGGTGTATGTATAGTTTAATGTAGGGTTAGGTGTAAGATTTTAGGTGTACGTGTGTGGATTGGTGTTTATTTGGTGTTCTTGTGTTGTGTGTATGTGTTTTGGAACAGCAAATGTTTTCCCTAAGAAAACATTTGCTGTTCTGTATGTTTGATGTTTTCAACTTTCATTGAATAGGGTTCGATATTAGAACATTCGAAGTTTTGAAACTTCGGTGTTCTAATATAGACCCCCTGGTTTACTGTATATCTGTGTAGTCTGCGCACCTGTTTTTTAGTCTCCTTTATGTCTGTTACAGCTGAATATCTGTTACTGTTTGTGACCTTTAGAGCTTGTAGCAAAATCTTTTGTCTGGAAAGGCATAGGTGTTTTCTTTGTGGCACAAAGAATCAGTCTAGTTTGATCTAGCTAAAGGCATTCCTGCAACACTATTATATTTGATTGGATAATTGGGCTGGTTTCTGTTGCTCTGCCTTTAATAGCCAGTGTTTTAAACCAAAATAAGAAAACCAGCAAAACAAAGAGGAAAAATAAACCATAAAGAAAAAAAAACCTCAGTTTGAGACCTTCACACGTGTGAGTTCAAAAATGCAGTGTAGTCATAAAATCCAAGAAAATTTATTGTAATCCACTCCATCTAGAGTCTTCATCCCTCCACACTTAATACTGGGACTTCATCAGAACAAATATAGTATAAATACATCTTCCTTATAAACACCACCCAATTAACTAATATTGTCAACTCATCAACTTTTAAAGATATATTCTACTATAAAAACTTTAAAATAAGATTATCATGTTACTTTTATGTACCCAAAACAATTCCTCCATCTCATGTCTATAGAATTATAAATATATACACACACCTATTGAAAAATAAAAATGTATGTTAATCTGAATACTGAATACATTCTAAAGTATATGTTTTACGTATGTGCTATTAATAAAAGTTTATACTTGTATGTGACTGCTAAAAATATAGATGTGAGCATATAAGGCTTAGTTTCAAACAGAAATAATAAATTTTAAAACCATGCCAGGGAATCAAAAAATGCTAGAAAAATATACCATACCCTTACTTCTCGAATAAAAAATTATATTAGCCCCTAATGCCTGTTCTAACTAACAACTTGAGAAATTACAATTCTAATGCTCTCTTCTTTAGAATAGGAAGTATGGAAATGTTCTCATTTAAACTTGGGGGTTGGACAGCATTTAATATTACTTGTCATTGGAATTGTTTTATTTCTAGCAATATTTCCCACCATCCTCCTCTAGGGTCAACAGGTAAAAATGTCTAAAAATCCAAATTTAAATCCAGTAAAGTTGGGACATTTGATGGTACCATAAACAGTGCATTGCTAGTATTTGCCTTCTGTATTGCATACAAATGTTTGTATATTCTCTTCTTTAGCCGTCTCTTCATTTTACCTACATAATATTGCCCACATCCTTCACAAAACACTATATAAACTAATCCCTTGGTATTACAATTTCCCCTATGTAGATTAACCACAAATGGTATACCTTAGCCATTCTGCTGGAAGGTTTGTCACAAATAAATAATTGGTGCCAAAATCATGGACTTAAATTAAAGGTCAAAATGCATTATTGTATCCTTTGGGAAGTCATCTACCCCAGGGGGAACTACCACATAGTCAATATGCCCCAAAGAGTTGACCCAGTTGTTCGGCATTTGGGAGCTTATGTGGACAGTGACCTAACATTTGATCAACTTGTGCCTATTGTTTTAAGAAAGTCCTGATATATTGAACAGCTTATAAACAAAGGGATTTTGTCTAGATCTAGGGATGTCATTGTCTCCTTTTACTCAGCCCATATTTTACCAGTCATTGAATATATTGCCCTCTTTTCATTGATCTGTCCAGACAGATGCAACAACTAGAATGCCCACAAAGATACCTTACAAAAATAATAGAAGGCCTAAGCAACATGTCCTACATGGTCTAACTCAAAGCCCTGTCACTATACTCAGTATCCTACAGACTGCTAAGAGGTGACCTGTGTCTGGCATACAAGGCATCTTCTGACCCATTACTTCTGGATTTACTGCATTTCAATAAGTCAAGTGGCATCAGGAACACTTGGTCTAGAGATCTAAATCTCTTCTGCAACATCAACAAATGGTTTGGATGGATTGGTATATCTCACAGGGGATCTTGCTGGTGTGGAACAGATTCCCCACCCACATAAAACAAATTACATTCCTGTTCATATTCAAGAGCAGTTTAGTTCTATGGATGGAAAACAGAAAGTTTACCACAGGATTGCCATCTGTACTACTAATGGACAGAGGCAGCTCCTAAAAGCTTTATTCCATGCATGGGCATCTCCTCAAATTATCTATGATATGATCTCAGTTTTTCTCATTCTGAATAATATATAATTATCAACCATAGCATGGGAAAGGCCACTATATAATGAAATGGGACAGGTTATTTTGAGCACAAAATGGGAAAGTGGCTAGTCTTAAAATGGCTCCCAAGGGTAGCTAGTACTTACCTATGAATCCATGAACCCATGAAGGTAGTTTAACATAAACGGGAATTACAATGCAAGTGAGAGAAAAGCAGGGTCATTGTATATTCTGAAAGAAATAATAGAAGTAAGGAAGTGAGTGAAGAAGAGGGCATAAGGAGATATAAGCTATTTGTTCACATTTAGAGATGTAGTTTATCCTGGTGCTGAACAAGAACAGAGCCAGCTTTTGGCTGTTTTTTTCTCAGAGGAGAAAAGATGCATAGGCTGCAAATCTATAGTATCAAATCCTGGTTTGATTCTTAGTCTTAGATACTTGCTGACCATGTGACTCTACATATGATCAAGAGAGTATCTGAACTTAATGAATGCTACAGATACTGGATTCACCTACAAGAAGAAGTAATTGCAGATAGAATTAGGTAGTGTAATTTGCAGCTGTAGAATGATAAGGAATCCTATTCATAACTGGACAACAGTTACAACAAAAGAAAAACTAAACAATATCTATTCAAGAAACATTTCTGTTCAGCAAAACATAATTTTAGAGTTAAACATAAGAATACATTTGACCACATAACTAGGCAAAGTATTGTATTTATAGCTTAACTGCAGAGTGCCTAAGTCACGAGAAAAGAAGCACTACATAACATGACACATAACTCACAAGAAAACACAAAATAAGCACTATCTACATCCAAGGATATTAGATATTGTTATCTGTGCTACCATAACTGGTCGAATTTTTGTTAATAATTGTAAATAATCATAAATTATCCTTTGTTACATATGCCCGCATGACTAGCTATCATTTTGTAAATACGTCTTTTGATTATCACTCTGATTTATGCAGGATGTTTGAATGTCAAGCAGTGTTCTTCTGGCTGACCAGGTGTGCATGTTCTTTGTTAAGACAATTCTGAATGCATGTTATGCCAGAGTCAGCTGACCTAGATGTGATCTCATTATGTGCCAGGGCTAGGAGAATCGAATCTTTGCTGCAGCTGTTTGTTTACTTTTCAAAGTCTAATATGAGAAATGAATTCTCATGGCTGCTTCCTGTTACTTTGGGAAAATATCAGGTATAAAAAGCAGGTTCTGAGTCAGTTCAGTTATTGTTATGTAGTTGTTTTCCAAAGCTGTTCAGCAGTAGTAGTTCAGTTGTTTCCAGGAGAGTAGTTGTTCCAGTTGCTGAGGACAGACAACAGCCTGGAGTGTGGACATAATATCTCATTTTACCATGCAGTAAGATTATAATCTTGCTTTGATAAAGTATTTAGATTAGACAGGGACAGTTAACCTTCAGATAGTCAGGGAACTATTGCTAGATAGAGGTTTTCAATGTGAGATCTATCCTACTGTAGTATTTTAATATTTCCTGTGGGTGAAACTCTGATGTTTATTGGAATAAGTTATTCAGTATTTCCAAGTTTTAATACCTTTTATTTATTTTTAAATGTTTTACTATCTCTCATTATGGCTGGTTATTTAATAGATATTTTTAATAACTGAAGCATTTATGGTTATTGTGACAACACCAAGGCCACTCTGAAAAGCCTTACTGCTTGCAATATGTGCTACCATTTGTTTTGATATCTATTTTACCCACTATAATTGAACACCTCTTTTGAAGGGTATTGTGGTGTTTGACTGGTAGCCTACCTTGTAATTTGGGAAAAGAAACATGCAGGTAAATCTGTGTCAGTCTTTCCCAAGCATGTGTGTATGTGTGAATATCAGACATTTAAGAGTGAGTGCATCAGATACATAGAACTGGGACACAGAGCTCTTCAGTGGTTAGGGTGAAGAATTATTCAGGGACCTGGAGTGAAGCATATAGTCCAGTCCCAGGTTTGGCACCTGTTCCCGGTACACTCTTAGGGGAAATTGTGTATTTCTATCCCTGCTTTTAGTGACACTTCCTTACCGGAGACAATGGTGAGGCATAAGACTCCTTAGTTACTGCCCCGGTGTAAAGAAGGCCTGTCACACCATTCAAGAACATTTCAGGATACATTACAAGATATATATGCATATATGTATACAAACACACACACACACACACACATATATATATATATATATATATATATATATATATATATATATATGTATATATATATGTATATATATATATATATATATATATATATATATATATATATATATATATATATATATACACACACACACACACGCACACACACACACACACACATATATATGTATATATATATATATATATATATATATATATAGATATATATATATTACGTGCCACCAAATGTGCCTGCCATAAAGCCCAGCAGCCCTATGTCAATAACCTTCTGGCTGGCTTGTTTCCTAACTTGGCTTTCCTGGGATAGCTCTGTTGAGCGAAACCTGGACATAAAACCAATAAATCTGCCAAACACGAACTAAGAATTGCTACACTCAGTACAGTTTCACTGACAGGATGGAGCTTGCAAATGGATTCCGTAATGGTAAAGAGGGGACTGGACAGCCTATGTATCCAAGAGACAAGATGGAAAGGCAGTGCAGCAAAGCTACTTGACTTGGGAATCAGAGTCTACTAGTCAGAGTGAGGACAGGCTAGAAATGGTGTGGAAATTGTGCTGAGAGAGAGGCTGAGGGATGTCATCAGAATTAATGTCAGACTCATGGCAATCAGACTCCACCTAAAGCTAAGACAGTATTTAAAATCTCTGCCTAGGCCACAGAGCAGTGTTGTAATAAGGAGGAAAGGAGTGCATTCAGGCAGCAGTTGCAGACAGTAGTTGTTTACTAGATAAAGTAGGACAACATCATTTGTTGTTGACAATGGTTGACTTGAATACATATATCAGGACATACAGAACAGGATATGAGGACTGCTTGTGTCCACATGGCTGGGGCACCAGGAATAATGAAGGAAATGCTATTCTAAACTTCTGTCTGACAAATTTCTTGACACTAGCCAACACATGCTTCAGAAAGGGAGACAGTTACAATAAGATATGCAAAAGTGTTCAACATACAACTCAGGAACTGGGGTAGAATCAGTGATTGCAAAGTCATCCCAATGAAACAATCTCCAGCAGCACAAATGACTACTTGCCACAATTATCTGCAAGCAGTGGTCAGAGAACACTCTAAGGTCAACAGAGACAGGCTGAAGACCTCAAATTGACTGGAGAGAAAGCACAACTGTTCAAGGAACTACTCAGGGCTCTAGCACCTCAAGAAGAGAAAATTGGTGGAGTTGAAGAATAATAATAACACCTCAGAACAGCATGTGTAAGACTTATACAACAGATAAGCAAATTAGCCAGGTATGGAAATAAGGCATATATGGAAAGCTGGTAGTGGAATGCAAAAGTCCAGGAAATCATCAAAAGAAAGGAGTGCAGGAAAAAGTAGGAGATGGATAAGATAGACCAGGCTAGGAAGGAATACTGGTTGGCTAACAAAGAATGTAAGAAAGGAGTTGCAGTAGCAAAGAAAAAGTCATCAGAGGCAGTCTACCAGCTTTTGGAAAGTGAGTCAGTAAATGGCACAAAGAAACTATATCAGTTTGCAAAGCAAAGACAGAAAGATAAAGAAGATAGTCAAACACCCTTCATAAGTGATGCAGCAACAACCTGCTCACCAGTCTGCAGGACATCATTGGCAGATGGAAGGAATACTTCCAGCAGCTTCTGAATGAAGAAAACCCCACAGAAGCTATACTGCCCCAGACACAGGACACAATGAGAGAAGAGCAGGAGCCACCACAGAAGAATTAAGAATAGCACTAAAGAAAATGAAGTCAGGGAACGCAGCTGGCTCAGACAAGATCACAACAGATATAATAAAGATACTGGGTGAGATATGGGAGAAATGGCTCCTGAGGATGTTCATTGCAGTGTGGTGAGAAAGGCATATCCCAGATGATTGCAGAATAAACATACTAGTACCAGTGTTCAAGAGTAAAGGGGACATTCACAACTGTGGGCAGTACAGAGGTATGAAACTCCTGTCACACTGCATGAAAGTCCTGGAGAGGATGATTGATAAACAAATATGCAGACCAGAAGTAAAATGGGAGATGAGCAGTTCAGATTCAGATCAGAATGCAGCACAACTGACCTGATTTTTGCAGTGAAACAGATATTTGAGGAGAAGCTAGAAATGAGAAAAGTGTCCAATTGGACATTCCTAGACTTGAAAAAAGCATATGACAAGGGCACAAGAAAGCTGGTTTGGACAATGCTGTGGTAATTTGAAGTCCCAGAAACATTGGTAGAATTAGTACAAGCTATGTACAAGGGCCCAGTGACTCAAGTACAAACAGTGTTCAGTCTCACAGAAGATTCTCAGTGGGAGTGCGTGTGCATTAAGGTTCAGCTCTGAGCCCACTGCTGTTCTTACTGATGAAGTATTTTAGCAAACTGGTTGCAGGGGACAGATCAATAAACTTGCTGTATGTAAACAATGTGGCATTATAGGCAGACTCTGGGCAAGAACTTCAGCAAAGGGCAGGTGAATAGAAAGCAAAACAGAAGGCACATGGGATGAAATTGAGTACAGATAAGGTGGCCGTAACGGTAGCACATGGGAGAAGTCAGAAGAAGTTGATAAGTGGGATAGAAGGGCAATTAGTGGAACAGGCAAACAACTTCAAGTATCTGGGAGGGGTGGTTGAGGAAAAGCGAAGTCTGAATGTGGAGGTCAAAACCAGAATCAGAGGTTCTACAGCCTACTGGCATAGAGTGCCAGATGTAATATATGACAGACGAATGCCAAAGAAGCTGAAAAGTAAGGTGTAAAAAATAGCGATTTGTGCAGTACTTACTGCATGTTACAGAAACCTGAGCAATAAAGACAGAGCAGTTGAGGAAGATAGAGGTAATGGAGATATAGTTCCCTAGATGGGTGGAAGGATGCACACTTTTACAGATGAAGAAATGAGGACATGGAGCCGAAGCCAAAGTAGCTCCAATTGCAGAAAAGGTCAAAGAGAACAGAGTACAGTGGTTTGGGCACATGTGCAGAAATGCAGAAGACAATTGGCTGAATAAGATTTGGGACAGACAGGAAGAAGGAAAGAGGATATAAGAGCTTCCAAAAAAGAGGTGGATGGATTGTGTGAGAGAAGACCTGTAAGAGTCAGGCATGAGTATTGAAGAAGCAGAGGACATTAAATAGGGACAGATGGTGACAGTTTTTATGACATCCTGATTTACTCAAGCAGTTCAAAGCTGCAGTGCTGCTGTAATAATAGAAAAAGAAAAGTGCTTATTTTCAACTGTTTCTGCACTTCTGTTTTATTGTATATCTGTGTAATCTGTGCAAATGTTTTTAGTTTCCTTTTTGTCTGTTAGAGCTGAATATCTATTACTATTTGTGACCTTTAGAGCTTGTAGTGAAATCTTTTGTCTGGAGAGGCCTAGCTATTTTCTTTGTGGCAGAAAAAATCAGTCTAGTTTGATCTAGCTAAAGGCATTCCTGCAACACTGTTCTATTTGATTGGATAACTGGGCTGGTTTCAGTTTCTCTGCCTTTAATAGCCAGTGTTTTAAACCAGTTGTAATTATTTGCTTAAGCTGTTCAAAGCTGCAGTGCTCTGCTGTGATATTGGAAAAGATAAGTGCTTATTTTCAACTATTTCTGCACTCTGTTTTACTGTGTATCTGTGTAATCTGTGCACCTGTTTTTTTATATTTGATTGGATAATTGGGTTGATTTCTGTTTCTCTGCCTTTAATAGCCAGTGTTTCAAACCAAAAGAAGAAAAGCAGCAAGAAAAAGAAAAATAAACCATAAAGAAAAAAAAAAACTCAGTTTGAGACCTTCACACGTGTAAGTTCAAAAATGCAGTGTAGTCATAAAATCCAAGAAAATTTATTGTAATCCACTCCATCAAGTGTCTTTGTCCCTCCGCACTTAATACTGGGACTTCATCAGAACAAACATAGTACAAATACAACTTCCTTATAAACCCTACCCAATTAACTGATATTGTCATCTCATCAACTTTTAAAGATATATGCTACAATCTTCTTCCGGCTTTTCCCGGTTAGGGGTCGCCACAGCAGATCACCTGTCCACTCATGATTAGCAGTGGAGTTCTACAGTGTCAAGTTGCCAGCCCGGCACCCTACCTTCCACAGAAGGCACACACATGCACACACACTCACACTCACACCTAGGGCCAATTTAGAGTGTCCAATCCACCTACAGCATGTCTTTGCGATGAAACCTGAGCACACCCATACGACCATAGGGAGGACATGCAGACTCAGCACAGAAGGCACCCCAGCCGAGGATTGAACCAGAAAATCTCTTGCTGTGAGGCGGCAACGCTAACTGCTGCACCACCGTGGCCACCCAAAGATGTATGCTACTATAAGAACTTTAAAATAACATTATCATGTTACTTTTATGTACCCAAAACAATTCCTCCATCTCATGCCAATAGAATTATAAATACATACACACCTATTGAAAAATAAAAATGTATGTTAATTTGAATACTAAATACATTCTAAAGTATATGGTTAACGCATGTACCATTAATAAAAGTTTATACTTGTATGTGACTGCTAAAAATATAGATGTGAGCATATAAGGCTCAGTTTCAAACAGAAATAATAAATTTTAAAACCATGTTAGGGAATCAAAAAATGTAAGAGATATATACCATACCCTTACTTCTTGAATAAAAATTCTATTAGCCCCTAATGCCTGTTCTAACTAACTTGAGAAATTACAATTCTAATGCTCTCTTCTTTAGAATATGAAGTATGGAAATGTTCTCATGTAAGCCTGGGGGTTGGACAGCGTTTAATCTTACTTGCCATTGGAATTCTTTTATTTCTAGCAATAGTTCCCACCATCCCCCAAGAGGGTCAACAGGTAAAAACCTCTAAAATTTCAATTTTAAATCCAATATAGTTGGGACATTTGATGGTATGTATAAACAGTGCACTGTTAGTATTTGTGTTCTGTATTGCATACAAATGTTCATATATTCTCTTCTTTATTCATCTCTCCATTTTACCTACATAATACTGCCCACATTCTTCACAGAACACTATATAAACTAATCCCTTGGTATTGCAATTTCCCCTATGTAGATTAACCACAAATGGTATTCTCGAAGAGTAATAGTCCTTCCTTTCCAAATATGCTCACACTGCCTATAGGCACCACGTGTGGTGCCCTTGACTGTGATGCTCCTACCTATATGTTGTTCGAAAAGAGATTTACAATTTCTCCATTTTATAAATAAAATGTGGTTTTTACCTACAAAATTCCAAATCTCAGAAATCACTTTAAATATCACCCAGTTTTTCAGAATAATGTCCTTGATATTATTACTATTAGAAGTGTAGGGTATCACCATCCCCCTATTAAAGTCTATACTGTTTCCTGGGGTGTCATCCCCATTCTGTGTTCAGTGTTTTAAACCAGTTGCACTTATTGAGCAAGCTGTTAAAGCTGCAGTGATCTGCTGCAATACTGGAAAAAGATAAGTGTTTATTTTCAACTGTTTCCGCACTTCTGTTTTACTGTACATCTGTATAATCCATGCAACTGCTTTTAGTCTCCTTTTTTTGACTGTTAGAGCTGAATATCTGTTACTGTTTCTGATGTTTAGAGCTTGTAGTGAAATATTTTGTCTGGAGAAGCCTAGCTGTTTTTCTTTGTGGCAGAAAGAATCAGTCTAGTTTGATGTAGCTAAAGGCATTCCTGCAACACTTTTGTATTTGGTTGGATAACTGTGCTGGTTTCTGTTTCTCTGCCTTTAATAGCCAGTGTTTTAAACCAGTTGTACTTATTTGCTCAAGCTGTTCAAAGCTGCAGTGCTCTGCAGTGATATTGGAAAAAATAAGTGCTTATTTTCAACTGTTTCTACACTTCTGTTTTACTGTATATCTGTCTAAAATGTGCAACTGTTTTTAGTCTCTTTTTTGTCTTTTAAAGCTGAATATCTGTTACTGTTTGTGATCTTTAGAGCTTGTAGTGAAATCTTTTGTCTGAAGAAGCCTAGCTGCTTTCTTTGTGGCAGAAAGAATCAGTCTAGTTTGGTCTAGTTAAAGACATTCCTGCAACACTGTTATATCTGATTGGATAATTGGGGTGGTTTCTGTTTTCTCTGCCTTTAATAGCCAGTATTTTAAATCAGTTGTACTTATTTGCTCAAGCTGTTCAAAGCTGCAGTGCTCTGCTGTGATACTAGTAAAAGTTAAGTGCTTATTTTCAACTGGTTCTGTACTTCTGTTTTACTGTATATCTGTTTAACTGTTTTTTTTTTGCCCCATTCACCAACCCAGCTGTTGTGGTGGTTTAAGTCTTGGTGGCTTTGAGTTGCCCATCTCCTGTATAAAGTTGATACTGGACACTCCTTCCAGTCACATTATATCAGCTCATTCTACTGTTTATAGTAAGAACTTAGTAAAGGCCCACCCCTTTAGTTTCTGAACCTTGAATTATCTCATTATCTTCTGTCTCTTCACTTTCTACTAAACCCTGGAAGAAGCTGACATTTTTGCAGTCACAGAAACCTGGTTCAAAGCTGCAGAGAGCACCCCAGTTATACCAGGTTTCTCATCCTATCACTCATTCAGACCCCAAGCCATGGACAGCAAAACAAAAGGAGGTGGAGTTGCAATATATATAAAAGACATACAAACCTCTAGGCTGGTCAAACAGTATGATGCACAGGAAATACTCCAGGTGCAGTTAGCAATTGACAAGACCGCTATTCAAATCATAGCTATCTGCAGGCCTCCAGCTCTGACTCAAGATGTCCATTCCACCTATCTGGACCTCTTCGAATCTATCAAGATTCAACCCTTTACCCTGATCCTGGGTGACTTTCACTATGCAACCATAGACTGGAAGAAATACTCATGCCAAAACACAAATGCCTAGAGATTCCTTGATTTCATCAATGCAGATGCCTTGGACCAGTTGGTTGACACCCCCACAAGAGGTGAAAATATCTGGGACTTAGTATTAGCCAACATGAGTAACCACTGCAGCATCCCAGCTTGGGTCAATCAAAAAAATCTCCCCAAACCTGATTACAGCCTCCTGAGGGAAGGTATAAACAGCTTCACAGCCCCCTCCCCATCCACAGAAACTGGCACATATGTCCAAACTTACACCAAAGTACTATATGAGCATTTATATGGCTGCATGGAATCAGAAATAACAGACAGGACAAAATCCTCCTCCTCAAGGAAGAGTAAACTTGGCTGGTGGACATCTACAATAAATAAACTTTATAATAAAAGGAAACAAAATGCTGTCCAGGAGCAAGAAGGAGCCGGTGTCTAATTGGAAGCAATCTCTCCTTAGCCTGAACAAGCAAATAAGAGCACTAGTGAAATCCACCAAAGCAAACTTCGAGTCCAAACTGGCCACATCTACTAAAGACAACCAAGGCTTTCTTCACATATGTCGGCAATCTCAAGGGAAGCACCCAGATCTCCTCAGAACTGGTGGTCAAGGACACCACATACACATTCCCTGTAGATATACTGGCATACAGGTTCAGTGAAAACTTCACTCCTCTGTTCCCCCCATCAGTAAAACGGGACATCCCCAGTACCTAAACCCCTCCACTTATCTTTAGGGAGCAAGTCATCACTGCCATCTCAAAGGCAAAAAATACAGCCTCCATGGGACCTGATAACATCCCCGGCTACATTCAATACGAAATTAGGCATGAATCTGCAGCACCAGTAGGCACCCTATTCAACCAAAGCCCAAGTATAGGCTTCATCCCAGCCAAGTGGAGGGCAGCTACTGTCATCACTTTCCACAAAGGTGGAGCATCCACCAATCCAGGAAATTATAGACCTTTCAGCCTAACTAGCATGATCTGCAAGGCCATGGAGTGGATTATAGTGGACCTCATTAACAAGGACATTGACAACCTCTAGACACTTGATCTGACACAGTTTGGTTTTATCAAGGGGAGGTCATGCCTGTTAAATGTGGTTGACTTCTTTGAGACAGTCACCAAGGCCATAGACTAGGGAAAGATGGTACACATTGCCTACCTTGACCTGGCCAAGGCCTTTGATACTATTCCTCATTCCGGCATAATCGATAAACTCTCTCAACTAGGCATCAATCCATATGTTACCAGATGGGTAGCAAACTGGCTCACTGATAGAACCCACCCAGTCAAAATAGGGAAAGCCACCTCAAGTAGTAGACCCATAACAAGCAGTGAACCACATGTATCGGTCTTGGGGTTTCTGCTATTTGGGATATACTTCTCTGAGGTGCAGGCCAAATCTAGTGAGCTATGGCTGACCAAGTTTGCAGATGACTGCAAGCTGGGTGCTGTCATCAATTCCCCGAGTGATGTGGACATTCTCCAAGAGACTCTCACCCAAACAAATGACTGTTGCCAGAAACATGGCCTCAAACTGAATTCAAAAATTGCATCATCATCATCATCCCTTTTGGGGAGAATGATGCTCCCGCAAATTATCACATTGATAATAAGGCACCAAGCATGCAATCAGTCGTGAGAGAATTGAGAGCACAGGTTGATAGCAAACTGACTTTTGACCACTGTACTGCCTTCATTGTACAGAAAGCTTTGTACATAGCCAACCTCATTAGTAAGGGTATCTCATCCAGGGACAAATTCGTCATAACTGCATTCTTCCCTTATAAGACCAATTATTGAATACAATGCCCCTTTCGGCATGTACCTCACAAAGCACATGCAGCAGCTGGAGAGACCCTGTAGAATCCAGGGCCTCAAACATCTACCCTACACAGATAGGCTAAAAGCCCTGTCTGTCTACTCAGTCTCCTACAGACTCCTCAGAGGTGACCTCTGTCTGGCATACAAAGCAATGTCAGACCCCACTCTGATGGGACTGCTGCATATTTGCAAGTCAAACTTTACTCAAGTAACCCGCACATGAGACCTCAACCTGGTCTGTAACATCAATAAGACTTGTTGGCGGGACAGATTTGTGTCCCAGAGACCATCCCTTTTATGGAATAGACTCCCTCTTCATGTAAAGCAGAGAGCCTCATGAAACCATTTTAAGTGCAATCTGGACAACTGGATGAGGAACAGAAAATACACTTCTGAGATTCCACCTATGCCCTGCTGGACAGTGGCAGAGGGTGCTGACTTGTTGGAACATGGGCTAAATTCTTGGCGAGGCATGTAAAGGCCTTAGGGCCAATAGCCTAGTAAATTCCTATAATCCTATGATCCTATGTAGAAAATGGGGAAGAGGGGTTTGATGATGATTATATATATATTTGGGTCTACTCACTTTAGTCAGGTATCCCCTATGTCGACCTCTGAAATATCGACCGAAAAAGGTCAACAAACTGAATATCGACACTTTACCATGTATGAGTTGTGAAATAACCTTGGCAAATACAATTTGCAAACAAACAAAAAGAAAACATATCCTAACTGCGAGATCACACACACCCCAAGGAAAGGGAATATTCTCCTAAATGGGGATTTGGGATCTCATCATCTCACACAGCATTCAACCATTTGCATATATCGACCAAATGTGGTCCATTAAGCAGATGTTGACAAACATTTAGACCAAATACAGTGCATCCAGATCTCTCTCTCTTAATATATATATATATATATATATATATATATATATATATATATATATATATATATATATTATACACACACATGCATACACAAGCATACGTATATTGAAAAGTATACTGAAGTTATTATTTGTCTAAACTGCGGTGGTGGTGGTGCTGTGGTAGCATTGTCACCTCACAGTAAAACATTGTCCTGTTCGATTCTAAGTTAGAGCGTCTTCTGTGTGGAGACTTGCATGAATGGGCGTACCTTCGCGTAAAAATCTACTGCCAATCATTAGCGGACCGGAATTCCGCTGCGGCGACCCCTAACCAGGAAAAGCCAAAAGACACAACAACATACTGAAATTATTTGTCTAAAAACACACATCTTCACAATGTGTTGGAACATTAATCCAGTTCATAATTTTCTTGTATGGCATGCCGCAATCTGTCTGTAATTTGATAGGTAATAAACTGAAATTCAATGACATTTCAGATTACCAAATATTTCAGAAACAAACAGCACAATAAAACAGATCCTCTCTGATTTTAAAAATAATCAGATATTTACAACATACCTAATAAAAATTTCAAAAGTTTTACTAACATTTTCCTTGAACTCATGAAACTGAAAAAAATTGAAGAATGTCTTTAGACTGAGTCATGACAATAAGAAAATTTATTTCTGCTTGCAATTGCAATGACATGCCTGAAATCCTCAACTATAATGTGATAATGTGATAATGGTCCACAACGTGTATGGAAATGATTTCACACACATTCATTTCAAAACACTAGCAATTTGCCAAGACACTTCTTAGCTGTGCCTTCTGTGTAGAGATAATTTTCACATAACTGCTAGCTTCAGAATATAAACTCTTCAGAAGCATCATTGCAGTCTGCAAGGCATGTAGAAACAGCACTCTAAATGTAAAACATACCAGTGTGGTGCCACTTCCAAGCAAAATGGTCTATTATAGTGCAGATACTTTGCTGTGAAGTATTGATATTAAGGAGGGTTACTAAAAAGCCACACAAATGAAATGAATTTCAGGCATGGCACTGTAGCAAACTCTGACTTTTATAGCTACTGTTGACACAACTAAGCACACTTCTTTGAAGATGCAGACATATATCACAAATATTTATTTACATTTTGTTGACTAGATCAGTCCCACTAGGCCAACAGCATATTTTAAGGGGAGACCTGATGTAGTATCTATACTAATGAGGGAAAATTTGGCCAAGGCAAAAACGAATTCCACTCTCTTTTTTGATAAATGCCTCAGTGTCTTTTGCCTTCATATCAGCTGTTACCAACTCTGATAAATGGGACCACTGCAGATATTTAATGCACAACACAACTGTTTTACATATGAATGTATCTTTCTCCCCCTCTCTCTCTCTTTCTATATATATATATATATATATATATATATATATATATATATATATATATATATATATATATATATATATACACACACACACACACACACACACACACACACACACACACACACACACACACACACACACACACACACACACACCACACACATAAAATTAAAACTGGGTGGAATAATGATATGGCTACCATACATTTAAGGCAGATGGGGAATTATTATCAAGACTGAAGAGACAATACCGCCATTCGCAAATTACAGCAAGAAAAATGCAACTAAAACTTTTATACAAATGAGTCATATTTTCTGTTAGTATAATGCAGGGTGTCCACAGCAACTTTACACCTGTATGTGCAAGAGGCTTTTATAGCAGCTGCCACTGTCAATGGTGTGTCACATCAACCATAGAGGTGCCTGGTCTTCATACTATGCTCAACTTATCAAGCACTCTATTATACTGACATAATGGCCCACTATATCTACACTGAGACACCATACAACAAAGAGTGGACAACTGTTAGTCTCTTCTGTAGCACCATAGGAGTTGTGAAGTACCCATCATTGTATAAACTAAGGTGTGATGGCTTTACATATATTTGCTCCAGGGTCCTTACAGTGAACAAATGGGGACACAGTGGGGGTTTCTCAGGCATATACCTCAAGAACACTGCACCTGTTCCTTGACACCAAGCTTCAGTGTAGGGGAAGCGTATATGATTCCCATGTACCCCAGAGGAGAGATACCATGTGAGACATCTATGCCAGTTCCCCAAAAAACTGGGATGATAGATTGTACCCAAATCAAAATGAATACCACTCCAGGTGAACCAGAAAACAGATATGAAACACAAAGGGTATCACTTCATCAGTGGCTACATGGTCTGTAATGCACAGAGTATCATCTACAGTGTGTGTGTGTGTGTGTGTGTGTGTGTGTGTGTGTGTGTGTGTGTGTGTGTGTGTGTGTGTGTGTGTGTGTGTGTGTGTGTGTGTGTGTGACTTTTATAGTTGCTGTTGACACAATTAAGCACACTTCTTTGAAGATGCAGACATATATCACAAATATTTATTTACATTTTGTTGACTAGGTCAGTCCCACTAGGCCAGCAGCATCTTTTAAGGGGAGACCTGATGTAGTATCTATACTAACGAGGGAAAATTTGGCCAAGGCACAAACGTATTGCACCTGTCTCCATGTGGCTTGGGAAGCCACTTTTTGCTCTCTCCTCCTCTGACTTCTCATTAGTATCAGCAGCTGCTTCCTGTGATACCAGAAACTATAGTCCAGCTGCCACCACCACCATCATGTTCTATCTTCTGTCTCATAACGTGTGTGTGTGTGTGTGTGTGTGTGTGTGCGTGTGTGTGTGTGTCTGTGTGCAGTCCACCCAGGCAGTTTCCACAACTCCCACATATGACACACATGCCACCTCTATGAACAGTTTTTGAGGGCTTACTTCCCACTGTGATATCTAGTGGAGGATGCCAGAACCTTGGATCATGACCCCAGTGAGAAATCCACATAACCCAACAGGACTAGGTACAAAGCATGTCCATTTGCAAACCAGAAACATCATAGAGTGTGTGTTTGAGCTGTCAAGGTCACAATTCCACTGTATGAATACATCTGGTGGTGTTCTGCAGTACAATCTCTGAATGTGTGCAACAATTCTGTTTGTGCTGCTCTACATAATATAATTATGAGTCACACGATAGAACACGAGCGTGGTGGTGGTAGCTGGGCTATAGTTTCTGGTACCACAGGAAGCAGCTGCTGATACTAATGAGAAGTCAGAGGAGGAAAGAGCAAAAAGTGGCTTCCCATGCCACATGGAGACAGGCACAATACACCAAGTCATTGGCTAAGAGGCAACACATTACACATAGCTTTAATACACTGATATATATATAAGAGCTAAGCAGATGCAGACATTAAAAATGATGCATACAAAAAAAAAAAAAAAAAAACATCTACCCATACATAGGCTGGCCACTCTGTGCATCAGACATAGGCAGTTCAAGGCACAATGTTATAAGGGAAGGACACTGTCATCATCATTTGGCAGGAGAGGAGGGGGAGGAAGCTATACTACATAATTAAACATCTAAGCAGCTACACACATGTAACAATGATGCATACAAAAAACATCAGACCACGTTTTCCCATGCATAAGCGGGTCACTCTGTGCAACAGATATAGACAGCCCAAGTCATAATGTTACAGTGACTTGGAACTGTTATCATCATTTGCACAGGTGAGGAAAGAAACTATACTACATAATTATAGAGTACCTAAGCAGGTACACAAAGTGACAATCATGCATAAAAAAGCACAAGACTGTAATGACCCATTAAAAGATTGGTCACTTTGTACATCAGACATAGGCAGCCCAAATCAGAATATTATCATAATTTGCACAGGTGCAGAAGGGGATACAGGAGTGCATAACTTTCACATGGAGTTGTCTAAGTGTGAGTACTGAGGTCTAACAAAATAAATAAGTCCATTTATGGTCTGTGTTTAGAGGATTAGTGTTGGGAGTTTAATTGCATGGCACACTGTGTGTCTGGGATGCAGTATAGGCAACTGTGATTTACATGTGCCTCAGTACATGGGCCAGCACAAAACTGTGACCTGTTGAACAAGTCCAGAGATTGCTTAGTAGAGGCTTCAGCTTCCTGTGCATGACCCTGACAACTGGCTCTACCACAATTTGCACTGGCTGACCCATAACTCTGGCTAGATTATGCTGTCCTAACTGCATGTAACCAATGTCTGCTGAAGAAGGTGTCAGCAAGCACATGACCATAACCATAACCATGGCTATGGCATCTTCTGGGTGTAGACACATCCACAACTGATGTAACAGTGGAAGTGCTAGCACTGCAGAAGTGCACCTCACCTGTTCCTGTCCAGGTTTGATAATATTTGATGTTGTGACTGATGACCTACCTCTAGGATGATCCATCACCTCAACAGGTGATACAGGAGAGATACTATATGGTCTGTCACTTTTTTAATTTCTCCAAGTCTTTTGGGTTTCTAATATCTTGACAGGAATGGGCCACATTCTAAAGTCAAAGTATGATTAAAGTTCATGAAATTATTATTGTTTCAATCTTTGATGTCAGCCAGAAGTGCTCTTCACAGTACCCACAATGTGCCCAGTAATAACTCCTTCTACAATTCATATAGATTTATGTGTAATCGGTAACATATTATGTGCGATTATAAATTATTTTTTATAAGACCTAATGATCCTACTACTATTGCAACTGTCTGGATATCCCTCTTCCACATTGTCCTAATTTCTGCCTGCAAATCCTGGTATTTTATGACTTTTAGCCAGAAGTTAGGTACTGCTTCTGGGCATGGAGTTTTCCAATTACGAGCCTTTCCTAATTTTGTTACAATCTCTCTGGCGGTTACTTCATCCCATTTCATATCCTGTACATTGGAACTTCTTATTCTTTCTTTTACTTCCTCTATCCATTTAACATCTTTGTTATGTCCCACAGGACTTCGTAGATATTTCTCCAAAATGTATATATTTCTTCATTTTTGCTTGTGTTTCAAATCCTTTGCCTTGTTTCCCATTTCTCTATAAAACTTTTTTGGGCCATCAGCAAATTACTTATTTTGTACTTTATATTTATCTGCATATCTTCTAAGTTGTTTCTGCCTGTGCTGATATTTTTAGTTTATTATTTGTGATAGTCCATAGTAGATCCTGATCTGTTCTGATACTACACATTGCTGTTACTACGTCTACCTTTCTGAGTATTTTTGTTGAAGATCTGTTCCCTCTTCTATACTCTTCCAACATTGACACTTCTTGTCTTAATTGCTTTATAATTTTCTCTTTTCGATACTTTCATGACGGCATTTGATTTCTCTCCTTCCTTTCCCTTAATGTACTGTGTTCTTCTGGTGCAACTTTATCTGTTATTAATTTAGCTGCACAGTAATATATCCTATTTACTTCTGTTTTAATGCATGAATCTCCATGAACAGTCCTAATTATTGTGTTCATTTGTTTTGTCAAACTTCTAACTTTTTGGGTTTTACTGACTTTCTGTAGTCTATTTCTTTAATTGATATGTCTGTCTATCTCTATTAAATCAAATCACTTTCTCTTAGAGCATTTTCTTATAAACTGAGGGCACATTCTTTGTTCTCCATTTCCCACGGGCATTCTATAGAAAGTTCCAGAGCATTTTCCTGTGCTCCATTCTTTTCAGTTTCATCCTGTGTCATCCATTCATATGCTAACTCACTGGCCTGTCACTCCACAACACTGACTGCATCAGAGTTGCCACAGGCTCCTGTTCCTTCCCTTGCTCTGTAACTCCAGCTGAACTTTTGTACTGATTTCCTATGGAAGGCTACAGAGTATCTTCATATGGCATCTGCTCAGATATTTCCCACTCAACAGGTCTCTCCTTAATTTGCATATCCATTGCTTTATCCTGCTGTGATGTTATCAGTTAGATTTTCTACACTAAGTCCTTTACATTGCAGGTACTCCATAACCTCAGTTTCTAATTATTTAACTTTTCCATTACTAATCCTCTCTTCTTTTCTTCTTTGTTTTCTTATTTTTTTGTATTGTAACATTTTCCATATCCGGATGCCTTTGTCTGTACTTCTCTTCAAATATCTGTGGTGCTACTCTTTTTGTATTGATTAGTTTTGTTTCTCCTTTGCACCATATTAAATTATTTATTTTTCTTTCCCATGTCAATATTTCTTCTTCAGATGTCTCCTGCTCCTTCTATTTCTCCTTACTTGGGAGACTCATTGTTCATGTTGTGATATAACCTTTGTTAGACTTTGTACACCAAATCCTTCACTTTGCAGTTATTCCATAACTTCAACTGTGCCCCCTCCTCATGTAAAGGTACTGCTGTTTACTGTTACATTGTTGTATCCATAACCTTGAACACTACAGGTACATCCAGTGGATGGACAAGCCACACATTATCAAGTGAAGAAAGACAAGGTATGTTACAGTGACATTTCCAGAGCTTTCAACCATGTTAAGCACATGTGATGGCTGAAATCTTTGTCATTATTTGTCAGTACAGACCTTCTAGTGTACAGTTGCAATGTACATCACATGAGTATTTGCAGGCCATATTATTGTATTGTATATGTGTTGTTGTATGGAGAGCACAGTGGTGCTGCAGATAGTGTTGGAACCTCCCAACAAGAGGTTCCCTGGTTTGATTCTTGGATGGGGTGCTTTCTGTGCAGAGGTCTACATATCCTTCCTCTGTTCATGTGGGTTTCCTTCCACATTCCAAAGACATGCAGTAGGTGGATTGAGCACACTAAACTGGCCATAGTTGTGAGTGTGCATATGAGTGTATTGTGTGGAAGAACTACTGCGGCAGTAATAGCCACCCACTGTTATTAACCTTGGCTCTAGTTGATTGTCACTGTTGAGGTGACTCCCTGACCCCATAGGAAAAAGGGGTTGTAGATGGATGGATATGTGATATTGTCAATATTAGTTTTAATAACTTTGTGAATGCTACCTTTCTGTTTACTTTCCTACTGCAGGATCCACAGAACAAACCACAACCTCTACACAGCAGGAGTCCTGAAGTGCAGATCTGAGTGGTAAGTGTATGTCACACATTCAGTCTTTTTTTTAATTGTGTTCACCTGGTGCATGTCGTGAATGATGTCATCCGTAATGTCTTTTAATTCCTACACTAGTTAAAGTTCAGCACAGTGGTTCAACAACAACATCCCATGAGTGTTTGCCAAGTGTTTTGCTATCTTTTTATGCATTGCATATTTCATGTATGTTGGCCATGTTAATAGATTATGTAGTTATGGTATGCACATTCTATGAAACGTAAATACATTAGATGGTAAGTGAAGTCAGTGTTATTTGTAACACTGCATATATTTATGTTAATTGTATTTTATGCTCATCATGTGCTGTACAGGGCCGCAGTGGTGCAGTGGTCAGTGTCGTTGCCTCACAGGAAGAGGTTCTCCCTTTTGAATCTCAGCTGGAGCACCTTCTGTGTGGAGTCTGCATGTCCTCCCCGTGGTCGAGTGACATTAAAGACATGCAGGTAGGTATGAGCATGAATGGGTGTACCTTCCTTGAAGGCTGGGCTTCGGGCTGGCAACTGGGCACTGTAAAAATCTACTGCCAATCATTAGCAGACCGGAGTTCCGCTGTGGCGACCCCTAACCGGGAAATGCTGAAAGACATTACATGTGCTGTAGGCATATTGTCCTGATCTGTGTCTTTATATCTTGTAGAACATCAACTGTCTTTATCATCCAGCAGTCCATCCAATGACCATGATGTTGTTAATGATGTGTCTCGGTGTGGTAGTATGGACTCTGGCATAGAGGGTATTGAGTTTTTTTAGAGAGTCAATTCATGAAGTTGACATGGATGTTGCACCAGATGTATCCTAAGACAAGGAGGCCCAATTGTCTATGGATTCAGAAGATGATGACATAGTGAATGTTCAACAGGGTGAGGCAATTGATCAACACATCACAATTGGGAGCACTGCTGTTGGTGGATCAACACAACAACCATACACAGGTAGTTTCTGTAGATGTAGGTGAGCAGATGTTAGACATGGCCAAGTGTCAGAGTGACTGCACCACCTGCTGCAGGCAAATGAACAGGTACAGCTATGCCATCATATAGACATCCATGCACTTGCCCATGGCACAGATTGTGTGGCACAACAGATATGTGTCATGCACCTGAAGTCATGTTCCTTCATCCGAACATGGTGTCGTACCCCAATCCATCTCCTCTGTAGAGCAAACAGGGCCAGATGCATCAGTATGTGGCCTTGACAGGTTTAACCATAGTGTGAGATGTCAGTGAGGTTGACCAAGACTGTGTTAGAGTGTGTCCAACAGTGTAGTACACATAATTGACTCATATTATTTCAATATCACTTTGCTGTGATATGTGGTTATAAAATAAAAATGTCTATGTGATGTCCTTGTTAATCATACAATGATAAAACAGAATGAGTGTGTAAACATACCTGTGTTAGCTGTCCTTTGAGTTGATGTTTTATATTTTTGACACTATTGTATATGTTCACATTGGAATAGGTTATGCTAATGCTATATGTGATGCTCAGTGTGTATCTCTAGGGGTACTTGCCATTAGATGCAATGTGTGTTGCTGTTGTGGGGCAACACCTGAACATCAATGTTTAATCTGTATACTCTTGTACATGTAGCTTGCCTTTCCTCAAATGTCTGGATCAGATACTGCCATGTAGCCTGGATCTGCACTTGTGGTTCCACCCTACATTCCCTACTCCTATGACTTCTGTCCCCTATGTCCTCCTGCTCCTCCTTAATAACTAGATTAGTATGTCCTCTTTAGATATTTGAGGTTCATGTGGTAGTTCACTCACACCTGCAGCTGGAAGACCGCCATGTGCTCGGGTTAGCATGTTGTGCAGCATGGCACACACCATTATCATCTGTGCTGCCTTCTCGGATTTGTATTGCATTGCACCATTGGATGTGTCCAGACACCTGAACTTAGCTTTCAGTGCACCAAACACATGCTGTATAGTGTTTCTGGTTGTTGTGTGTGCTCTTTTGTAGACATCCTGTGCAGGGTTATATGGCTCACAGTACGGGGTCATTAGCCATGTCTCAAAAGGATAACCACAGTCACCTGTTGCGGGAATTAAAACATTTTTGTTCAGACTGGATATTGTTGACAGGGAGATCCTTCAGCTCCATCCTATATGTACTCCTATACTTACCCAGAACTCACCCCTCCTGAGTTTTACCTTGCTGGAATGCAGCCCTGAGTCCACTTTACTTTCAAATGGTAGCATCATGGACACTTCCAGGGTGAACGTGTGTTGCCAAGATGTTTGTTATGCTGCCATCTGCTATACACACAGCTTGGCAGTTGATGGATGGCCATGCTTTTCTGTTAATACATCGGTCTGCTTCTGGATGTACTGATGCCTTAAAAGGTATGTGTGTGCAATCTATTACACTGAATACAAAGGAGACATTTGCAATGTTGTAGAACTGGTTCATTACAATTATCCTCTCCATGGGGTTGGATGGAAAGTGTAGGTAGTCATCCACCTTACTGCACATTGTTGCCATGAATCTGGACAGGATATGACTGGCAGCTGTCTGCAATACTCCCACAGCATCCCCCATGTGTCTCTGGAATTCCCAGATGTGAGTGTACCCAGGCTGACACACACTTTGGTTTCAAAGGTGATTTCCTCGCAGGGTCTGCACAGGCAATGCCTACACCATTTGTCTGTCTAGATGGGATCTGTCCATTATTTGCTGGTCTGATAACTGGTTTAGTTGCAGCCTTGCTCTGACTGTAGCTGGCTGCCTTCTAGGATGCACAGTCATATCCTCACTTATGGCTTGCATCCCTGCTGCTTTTCACAGCATATTAACCACAGGTTGCATTGTTTTATTTATTTTTTATTATTTTTCAGTTTTGCTGTGGATTTCAGCCTAATCTGTAGTATTTGCCTGGAATACTTGGGGTCTGTAATGTATGCACTGAGAATTTTTGAAGTGGAGTTGACATAGCTGTTTGTCACATTTGAGTTGTATTGTGTGTGCACTGCATTTTTTGGAATCACACTGGTGTGTGTGGACTTCCTAATTATCCTACACTGAATACTTAAATAGTCAGTCTGCCTTGAGCATACTTTCTGGAATCACATCTGAAGCAGATATGCTGGAGTCTTCCTTCGGCATGCATGAACTTTACAGAATCCAGACCATCAGATACACAGAGCACAGACAAAGGTAAAGGGTGGATTGCCTAAATTTACTGGGTTGCTTATAGGCAGAAAAGGGAGGGGTGGCACTAGAAATGTGGATATGATGGGATGTTTGGAGATGGGTTCACTACATAATCTCGAAATTCTGAAATATCGAATTTCAAAATCTCGAGACCATATAGCTGAAACCCCTAAATACTGAAAAAACAGAAGCGCGAGTTTCAAAATCCCAAAGTTCGGAGATGTTGAAGTAATGCTTCTGGTGCTGTGGTTTGTGAATGGATAGGTGGAAGGTCAGGTAAGTATCTATGTTTAAGTGTGTTAGAGGTTTTAGTGTGTGTGTAAGTGTGTGTTGTGACTGTGATGTGTGTGTGCGAGGGGAATGTAGGTGTGTGGTGGTGTTTTCATGTCTTTGTCTGCATAGTGTGACCTTGGAGTTAGAGTATTTAAGTGGGGGGGGGTGGGGGGCACAGCCCCCCCATATGAGGGGTGCATGGGAGCTTGCCCCCCTGCTTGTATGTAGTGTAGGTTTGTGTGTTTGTGTTTTGGGCAAAGGCGTGTGTATGTGTGTGGTGTATGTTTAGTGTAGTGTTCGGGATTTTGAAATACATGCTTCTGGTCTTTCAGTATTTAGTTGTTTCAGCTTTATGGTCTTGAGATTTTGAAATTCAATATTTTAAAATTTCGAGATTATGTAGTGAACCCTTGGAGATGCATATTCTGCCAACTTTAACACAGAGGGGAATCACTCCTCAGTAACTGTAGGTAATGTAGGGCTGGAAGGAATCTCGATGAGTCATTGGAGCATATTCTCAATATGGCTGATGTGGAGATCAAACCTCATGTTCATAATCTTCCCCACAAACTCTGTCTATCTCGTGATAGGTGACAAAATCACCACCTCCACTGGCACTACTCGTGATGGGTACCAATGCATGACTGAACAAGACAGAGCTACCTAACACAGGGCATAAGGTGCGCAGGCAACTGGTTGTGACCCGGATGTGCTGGGTGGTTCTTGTGCTGGTGGGCACTGCGGATGCTGCCACCTGTGGAGAAATGTCAGGGTGTGCCAGAAAGTCTGAATGGTCCAGGACTCTTTGCTGATGCATATAATAATAATAACATAAAAAGAGAAACTTCAAAATAAATAAATAACATAAATAAATAAATAAAATTATAAAAAATGGCTGGAAATGGGACATTTAAAAGTAATGAAAATGGCATCCCTATGTATTTTTTTTATTTTTTGTAATTAGACATTACAATGAAGGTAAATTATAATAACATTATAGGGCATGCACATTTATGATAACTTTTTAACTACATTTTTTTATGATTGTATTACTTTAACTAGCAGCAAATAATACACTTAGTTCATGAAAACATGAACCTTATTTATTTTTGGGTTGGTGGGACATGACCCAAAATCCATCACAACAGTTAACATGATGAACCACTTGTTTAGCAATGCAGATGATGGCATGTAGAACACACATTATTGAACTTTGCACAGTTGTACTATTTACTGCATAGAATGCCATTAATGTCAGGTTTTATCTTGCTATGTCACTGTCATGTACCAGTATTTTAATCGGTAAAATGTTGAAAATTGTAAAAGTTATATAGACAAAGAGGGTTGGAAAAGAGGCATAAAAAATGATGAAATGGCAGTTTTACATTTTCTTTAAAAATCATAATGTAGTGAATGACAAATAATATTTTCACCATAGGATATGCAAGTTTATTTGAACATCATTACTATTTAATTTACAGTTCTATTAGTCACACTACTATGAGATAAAAAATTAGCCAATGAAAGCATCAAAGCCTTTTATTCAGTGGTGGTGGTGATGGTGGTGAATGAACCCACAAGCTCCCCAAAAGTTTTAGTGCACATGAACTTAACACCAAGCTACTTCTCCAGCTCTACCAATGGTGGGATGAAAAATCAACATTCTACCTTTGCACACTCATAATGATTGCATTAAGGAAAGCCAGTAGTGGCAGATGCTGTCTTGATGTAAAAATGAACTTTATCAGTATTTCAACTATTACCTGCTATCATTGAAGCATACATATTTTTCAAAAAATAACCTGTGCATATCCTGTCACTCTCTTGTGCATTTCAGAAACTCTGTATGCATCTCCCATTCCTTTGTATCTCCTCAGGACCTGGAGTGGAACAGAGAGCATGATAAAATGTGCCTGTTGCCATTCATTGACACTGTGTGTTTGAACAGATAAATTATGCTATACTTAAAGCACAAAGGTTGTGACTGGGCTCAAACCTACCTCCCTAGAAAACACAAGTGGAAAAAAACTAAGGGTAATGCTGCTCAATGCCAGAAGTCTAAACCTCAAGATGCATGCCCTCGAAGCCCTCCTCAGTATGGAGAACATTGATGTCTGTGCAGTGACTGAAACCTGGTTCAAGACTCCTGAGAGCACCCCAGCACTATCAGGTTTTACCTCATATCATGCTTTCCGGCCCCAAAACTTGGACCGAACCACAAAAGGAGGGGGAGTATCCATATTCATCAAAGATACCCACACCTCCAGGTTAGTGGCAACGCACGAAGCATCAGAGACCATCCAGGTGCAACTAACCATAGGCAAAACTGCCTTACAGTTTGTAGCATGCTACAGACCACCCTCTCAAACTCAGGAACCCCACACAGCCTTCCTGAAGACACTGGAGAGTATGAATGTCTCTCCAAATACCATCATTTTGGGAGACTTCAACTATCCAAACATAGACTGGGAACATTACTCAAGCCCCAACACCCTAGCCCAAAGGTTCCTAGAATTCATAAACTCAAATGCAATGGAACAACTAGTCACCATTCCCACAAGAGGAGACAATATACTAGATCTGATCATCACAAACATGGGGACAAAATGCTCCACACCGGAAGTATATCCCTCTTTAGTAAGATCAGACCATAAATTAATCTCACTGGAAATCCACATCCCGCCCCCACCCCCTGCACAAAAGACCACAGTGAAGAACTTCTCAAAAGCCAACTTCACACTTCTTAAGACTGAAGTGGTATCCTTCAAGGCCCCTGGGCCAGTGGAAGCCACAACCCACACTGCTGAATCCTTTGCAAATGCCTTCTATGGGCACCTTCAAGAATGCATGGATCATGCAATCCCAAATAAAACCAAGACCCATTCCCCCAAAGGCAGGTGCCCAGTCTGGTGGATCCCAGCCATAAACAAACTTTACAACAGGAGGAGGAAGCTACTACATGACAGAGCAAAATCCCTAAAAGGGAAGGCATCTCTGATCAGTACTAGCAAAAAACTACGATCACTCATAAAATCATCCAAGGCCAACTTTGAGAAAAAAATCGCAAAAGACACGAAAGACAATCACAAGGCCTTCTTTAGCTATGTTAGAAACCTGGGTGGAAACTCCCAGATATGCTCAGAGTTAGTCCAAAATGACACAAAATACACTGAACCCACTGACATTGCCAACATTCTGGCAGACAGGTTCAGTGCAAATTTCTCCTCCCTCCCCCAAAAGGAGAAATAACTATCCCAGCAGAGTGTAGCCTCCCTATCATCTCAGATGCCCAGGTGAGAGCCGCCCTCTCTAAAGCTAAAAACACAGCATCAATGGGACCGGATGGTGTCCCGGGCTGTGTGCTACATGAACTCCAAGAGGAACTAAACCCACACATAAGGCTGCTGTTTAATCTTAGCCTTACTACAGGATACGCACTCCAAAGAGTGGCGACGGCAACAGTGGTCCCACTTCACAAAGGCGGTGCTTCTACGGACCCTGGAAATTACCGCCCCATAAGCTTGATGAGCCTGGTCTGCAAAGCTATGGAGAGGATCATTATGGAACTCATAAACAAAGACATTGGGGACCTACAGACATTGGATCCTACCCAATTTGGCTTTGTCAAGGGCAGATCCTGCCTTTTGAACTTGGTCGACTTTTTGCAACAGTCACTAAGGCCATTGATGAGGGTAAGGCAGTTCACACAGCCTACCTTGACCTTGCAAAAGCCTTTGACACAATACCCCACTCGGGCATCATAGACAAACTCACCAGCTTAAATGTAAACCCATATGTCACAAGATGGGTTGCAAACTGGCTAAAGGACAGAACCCACAGGGTCAGAGTTGCTGGAGCTATGTCAGACTCTAAGCCAGTCACAAGCGGTGTCCCACAGGGCTCAGTCCTGGGACCCCTCTTGTTCGGCATTTATTTTTCCGAGGTACTGGCAAACATAGGAGGATTGTGGCTGACAAAGTTCGCAGATGACTGCAAACTGGGTGCCATAATTGATACTCCAGCAGACACAGACATCCTTCAGAGAGGCCTCATAGAAATGGATAATTGGTGCCAGAGCCATGGCCTTAAGCTGAACGCCAAAAAATGTATAGTCATACCCTTTGGGAAAAACAAGGTACCCACAAATTACCACATAGGTGGTAATCCATTAAGTACGGAAGAGGTAATCAGGGACCAAGGGACCCAAGTTGACAGTAACCTCTCATTTGACACTCACATTGCCAAAGTGGTTAGGAAGACCTTCTATATTGCCCACCTTATCATGAAGGGTTTCACATCTAGATCAAGAGAGGTCATTGTGCCCCTGTACTCTTCTCTTATCAGGCCAATGATTGAGTACAATGCCCCATTTGGGATGTATCTTACCCGACACCTGCAGCAGTTGGAAAGACCCCAAAAGTTCCTCACCAAGAGGATAAAGGGTCTTAAACATATGTCATATGCTGCCCGACTGAAAAAACTCCAGCTCTATTCAGTCACATACCGCCTACTCAGAGGTGATCTGTGCCTGACATACAAGGCCATGTCCAATCCGGAATTAATGGACATGCTCCACCTCAGAAAATCCAAATCCATCAGAGCCACGAGAGCAAGAGACTTAAACCTCAACACAGAAATAAATAGGATGTGCTGAAGGGACAGATTCATAACCCAGAGGCTCCCTACACTCTGGAACAGAATCCCAGTCCATGTTAGGCAAAGCCCCTCACTGACTCTATTCAAGAGAAATCTTGACGAGTGGATGGGAGATCGTAGGTTTACCCCGAGGGTCATCTCTGTGTCACTACTAGACAGAGGCACAGTAAACTAAACCCTAAAAGGGCATAGTATTCTCATCCTAAGGGGTGGTGAAAGCCACACACACTCTGGCTAGGCTTATAAATGCCCTAGGGCAGATAGCCTAGTACGAACCTATGAACCTATGAACCTAAACCTCTCCCTCCTATCAGCCAAAGAGTTCAGGCTTTCTGCAGCTTATGTCACTCTATTCCATGGCTATAACATTGATGAAATTATTCCAGGCTTCAGCCTTATCCTGAGACCCATCCTAGAATCCCTATGCCAGGAGGAGAAGCAGAAAGATCTCCTCCTCATCCCAACTCTGCTAAAAAAGGAACAGTATCTCTCCTTTCACCACCCAAAACTCTCTTAAAAGATATCAGGAAAAACTGGATGGAATTGGTGCCCAAATCAGATCTCACATTTCCCCCGTCACATGATGAAAACCATTTGTACAATGGATGGCAAAATAAATATAATAAGTACATGTACTATGCTACTACTGCTCTCATGATACTTTCAGGTGTGAAATATGGTGGTCCTCCTTCCATCTGTTTGCTGCTGAGATCACATGCTCAACAGCATGTGTAGATTATGAGCAGATTAAGATGGTCAATCATGGGATATCAATTGCATTTAACTTGAGACATTTAACATCCAGAGAATGTACATATGGTACAATTCACAAAACAAATGGATTTGTTTAGTAATATTGGCCACTGTTCAGAATGCAACAACTTGCATGTTAAAGGATTTAAAACATTTGGTCCATCTTAGTCTCCTGACCTGTCTACTACCTACACATGCCACAGAATAACTTCTATTAAACTTGTCAGGCAGCACACATTTACAGGGTGTTTGGCAGCAATAACAGAACTACAAATTAACAATGCTAAACATACTTAACTAATATGGGAATACAAGCCCTTCACATATATCTTATGAAATTATACAACACACCCAGAGTACAATGAGCAATAGAAGGTGTTAGGGTTCAAATAGTTATGTCAGCCTGTGGTTATATCATTCTTGCCTACTGTTGTGTCATGAGGTTAAATTCACTTCTGCTACAGCAGGCAAATCTTTAGCATGGCCAAAATATTTTCCTTCAATTTTTGCCATAAGATGACAACTGTAATTTATTATTAACCACTAATGTCTGTCACTGTTGCTGTATGCCAGTGTTTGAACAGAATAACTTTTTATTTTAATCTTTCAATCCTTTATGTGTATGCTCGGATATGCCCAACACACAAGCAGGTAAGAACAGATCTAGCTGTAATACTCAGTTTACCGAAGCTGAGAACAAAGTGGCATTGCAGGCCTTCTGTCTCCATGGTAGACATCTCAATACATTGCAGACTACCAAAAAGTCCTTCTGTGAACATGTTTGATAACCGGTGATTAACAATATAAATGATGTGTGTATTGCCAAGCCACAAATATGATATAGTCTGATGCAGAGCCAGTGACATGTGGTGTAATGTCACCAACAGAATGAAGATCCTGGCACAGGTGTGGAGGGATGACGGTGATGAGCTATCTGCTTTACCACCATCACTTACAGAGACAAAGGTGCTCCTGGCCTATCTTAAAGGCAATACCACTTCCTCCGAGTTCCACAGAGCTGTGTTGGTTGTTGGGGTGGAGATGAATAGGACCATGAGGATTTTTACACATGATGCCCCAGGTATATACTCCTACCTTTAGTTTGACTCCCATTTGCAGTTGTTAGTCACATTACTGTTTATAATACCTATCCCACCTATTGTGTACAGATGTGTCTGACACTGAGGTGCACCAATTACCTGCATAAGGCTTAGGCATGTGGAGTTATTGTGCTTGGGCATACATACAATGGGTATGTTTTGTTTTGGTGTATTCACAGGTGAAGCACTATCTGGCACCAGTAACATGGAACTACTCTAAACTGATATTGGTGGACCCTTAAAATATGTTGATAATGGCAGTAATGAGCTGGCACAGTCTGGCGATGCAGAGATTACATTAGACACATGGAGTGAGACCCTGCCACATCACTTCCTCAGTCTATGGGCACAGTCTCTATTCCTGTTCAGACCCATGACACACTACCATCTGAGAGTGAGCAAGTTGATGGCCACTCTGTAGTTCAGGTAAGTGTGGTGGCCCCAGATATAGACATGTCAAAATCTGCCCTTAGTTATCATGGTCCACACAATGGAGGTCAGTAGTGGTGCTCACAGGAGGAATGGCTACCACTCTTCTCCTGAGGTTAGTGTGTCAGCAGTTTCCACCCAATATAAAGGGGCCATCGTGGTAGCAGAGGGGGTCATCCAGGCATTGTATGCTGACTTACAGGAGGACTGCATGATCTGTGTAGGTGACTCATTGGACATGATGAATGACACATTGAACCAATGGTCCAATGTTGAGGAGGGATAGGCTAGTGAGTTCCCATATGACAGAGCAACGGATGGCATAGGATGAAACTGAAGAGAATGTGGCACAGGAGGATGCAATACAACTTTCTGTAGAATGCCTGCAGGAAATGGAAAACAGGAAAAAAATGTACCCTCAGTTTAAAAGAAAATGAGCTAAGCAAAGACTAGCTTGACTTAGAGATAGACAGACATATTAGGATCAATGAAACAAATAGACTGCAGAAGGTCAATAAAACCCAAAAAGTCAGAAGTTTGATAAAAAAATTAACACAATAATTAGGACTGTCCAAAGAGATCCATGTGATATAACAGAAGTAAACAGGATACATTACTGTGCAGCTAAATTAATAACTGATAAAGTTCTACCACAAGAACACAGGGTAGTGAAGGAGAGAAAGGGGAGAAATCGAATACCATCATGGAAGCATCGAATAGAGAAAACTATAAAACAACTAAGGCAAGAAGTGTCACTGTTAGAAGAGTATAGAAAAGGGAACAGATCGATGAAAATACGTAGAAAGATAGACATGATAAAAGCAATGCACAGTATTCGAACAGATCAAGATCTATCATGCACCATCACAAATAAGCTAAAAATCTCAGCACAGGTGGAAAAACTTAGAAGATATGCAGATAAATATAAAGGAAAAGTACAGAATAAGAAATTTATTGCTGACCAAAAATGTTTCATAGAGAATTGGGAAAATAATAAAAGGAATTGAAAGACCACCAAAAAAGAAGAATTAGATACATTTTGGAGAAGTATCTATGAAGATCCTGTGGAATATAAAAAGGATGCTAAATGGATAAAAGTGGTGATCTTAACCTTAGGGAATATGATTGGATTATATGTATGCAAGCTGACTGTGTGCCTGAGATTAATAAAATGGTTATTCTTAAACCTGTACTTAGACAGAATTAGTTATTTTTAAATAAATAAATGGATAGAAGAAGTAAAAGAAAGAATAAAAAGTTTAAAGGTACAGGATATGAAATGCGATGAAGTAACAGCAAGAGAGCTTGAACCAAAGTTAAGAAAAGCCCAGATGCAGTACCAAACTTCTGGTTAAAAGTATTAACATCTTTGCATGAAGATTTAGTCATGAGTAACAACTTTTTATATGCGCACCCCAAACTGACACCAACCTAGCTAACAACATAAAAAAACAATGCTCCTACTTAACAGTGAACCTGCAAGCTACCCTAAAAATTATAGACCAATAACATGCCTTCCAACAACGTATAAACTATACACTGTAACTGATGCCAACAGAGTCTATAGTCATTTAGAAGAAAACTCAATTATGGCAATAGAAAAGAAGGCAATAAAAGAAATACATATGGAAGAAATGATCATTTGCTGTTAAAAAAAGTCTTAGTGTAGAAATGAAGAATTTAAGTATGCCATGGATTGACTACAAAAAAGCTTTTTATAGTATTCCACATTCATGGATTAAAGAGTGCTTAAAAATGTATAAGATACACCCTACACTAATCAAATACATTACAATCACCATGAAACAGTGGCAAACCACTTTACAATTAAGCCATGATAAAAGACAAATTCTTATTCCAGGATAAAAATTCAAAGCAGGATATTCCAGGGTGACGCTCTGTCACCGCTGCTATTCTGCCTTGTCCTTAACCCATAAGCTGTCTACTGAACAGCTTAGACCATGGCTATAATTTGGCTCCTAGAAAACAACAAAGTGTAAAGACTTCTCATCTTCTCTTTGTTGATGATTTGAAACTGTATAGCTCATCAGATGAAGAACTGAAAATAGAACTGCAAGTTGTCAAAACTTTTTTAGATGATACAAGAATGTCATTTGGTCTTGATAAATGTCCAAAAGCAACTTTTAAAGCAGGAAAACTGCAGCACCAAGAACACATTAGTTTGGGACAAGAATGTGATATAAAAGAATTTGAGAGAGAGGGAGTGTATAAATATTTGGGAATTGATGAAAGATCAATAATAAAACATGAACAAATGTGAATAAAATGTAGTAACAAATATTTTAGAAGACTTAAATTAATCCTGAAAACAGCATTGACATCTAGGAACAAAATCCAAGCTATAAACCAATTTGCTCTTCCTGTCCTGACTTACAGTTTTGGAGTGATTGACTGGCCCCAAAACATGTTGGACAGATTAGACAGGAAAACAAGAAGGATGCTTCATGCTCACCAAATGATTTATAAAAATCAGTGCATACCAAGATTATATATTACCCGTTTCGAAGGAGGGATGGGCTTTCTTGAATTTGATTACATGTATAGATCTGCAACTGTGGGATTCCACACATATCTGCTGACCTCACAAGACCCAAATGTAGTGAAAATTTTGAAACATGAGGAGAATAAATCTAAGATGACGTCCCTGCTTTGGCTAGCAGAAACATATCAGTGTCAAGCAGGAATAGTAATCAATCCACAAGTGGATAAAAAAAAGCAGCAACTGAATGTGGCAATAAAAACAAACAAAAAACAAAACAAAAGAAAGAATATAAGGTGAAGGACCAGATGAGAAGGCAAGAAATGTGAAAAATGCATAAATATAGTTACAAGTATAGAAAACTTCTGGAAGAACCTCATGTTGATCAGGAATGAATGCAGGAATGGTTAAGGAGCGATAAATTCAAGCCATGAGATGAAAGGTTAATATTGGCAGCACAAGATAGTGGGCTAACTACATGTTGGTTTACAAAGTCCATTGAACATGTGGGAGAAACGACAAATGTAGATTTTGTAAAACAGAATTGGAAATGGTTGCACATCTCATTGCTGGTTGCAACATACTAATGGCAGAAGGATTGTTTACTGCAAGGCATAATAATGTGGCAATACTGTTGCACTGGGGATTGTGCAAACATTATGGTATCGAAGTGGCTGAGAAACACTAGAAACATGAGACACAAAGCATCATACAAAATGATGAAGTCTACATCACATGGGATCATCTATTGCCAACAATTCAAAGATAGATGCTAGGAATTATATAGTGGCCCAAGAAAAGAAGACAAAAGTAGCATTGATCCTTGAAATTGCCACACCTAGTGACTACAGTGTCCTGCACACAGAGAGACACAAAGTCATAAAATATCAGGATTTGCAAGCAGAAATGAGAGCAATGTGGAAGAAAGATACTTTGATTGTTCCAATAGTAGTAGGAACAATTTATCTTATAAAAAAAGAATCTACACTCATATTTAGATATGCTACCAATACATGTAACTCCATACAAACTGCAGAAGAAGTCATTGCTGGGTACATTGCGGGTGCTGCAAAAAACACTCTTGGCTGATATCTAAGAGTGAAACAATACTAATTTCATGAACTTTTATTGGACTTTGACTTAGCAATGAGGTCCTCTCCCCTCATGGTATTAGAAACCCAAATGATTTGGAGAAATTAAAAAAAGAGACCAATGGACAGATGATAAATCAGCAATCGAAGAAGAGTAGTATTACTGGAACTGAATTCATCCTCAAGTCTTGGTGAGTACCGTCACTAGCTGGAACCTATTTTTCACTAAAATCTCACCAAGATGACACTGCTTATAGGCTGTTTTTTATACAACATATATCATGGACAAAAGTAGGTCAAAAATAAAAAAAGATAGCTGGGTTTAAAAGATCCAGTATAACAAAGTGCCCAATCCTGGTAGGCACACTGGTGCCAGGACTGGAAAAAAATGACAGTATAGAATCGTCAGGACAAGGAAACATTCCTACTATGGGGCTAGGCCAGGCCCAGGGGAATGATGCCCCGATGTAGAAGGAATTAGTAGTCCACAAAATTCCCAAAATCTGATAGGCCAAAAAAGAGCCATAAAGATGAAAGAGTGGATATTGAGGATAAGAAAGACATTATATATTGTTATTATTATGCAAGAAGCCCACAATTTCCAGACAGAAGATATTCAAAAAGATTAAGAGAGAGAAATAAGAGGAAAGAAAAATACTTGCACAAGAAAAACTGTCAGAAGCTTCAAATAAAAATTTGTGTTCAATAGATTTATGAAAAACATTATATAAACCAAGAAACCTTGGGCTGTTTGGAAAAAGAAGTGACTGAAGAAGTGCAAAAATATAAAAAACAAAAATCTGGAGATTTTTGAAAGGTCTAAAAACTAAATATGGACATGGGAAAGATAGAAAGAAACATCTGATATGGTACAATATTTATGCAAAGGAGAAAACCAAATTAATCAATATAAAAAAGTGGCCCCAAAATATTCAGTAAGAAATACAGGGAAATGCATCTAGATGTAGAAAAGTTCAGAATACAAAAACATGATCACAAAGAGGGAACATTTAACAGAGGATTAGTAAAGCAGAAGTTATTTTTAAATAAAGAACTGTATTGTTTCTTAAAAAAGAGAAATATTTTTTAAATGAGGAATTTGACTTTATGTTGCATTTTAAATTAGTGACTAATTTATGATGTCATTAATTACTATTATGTGTGGATTGGTTAGACTGTGTCTTGTGATTAATATAAAGTGTTATGTATTGTAAAGCTTTATGTGAACCTTTAAACACTGATAAAGGGTTTTTAATCTGAAAGCTTTGTTGCTGTATTTGTTTTTGAATAAACACAAATAACTTCAGCATTGCAGAGTCTTCCTCTTGTTACATTTGTCTGTCCTTGGATCTTTGACTCTGCTTTATTGCGGATTTTGTCCTGTGGTGCTTTTGGTTTACTATTTTTATCTGGATACCCATGAACACTGTTTCATTTATAATGGCACAACCTTTACCCCAGGAAACTTCTCAAATTTGGGTGAATTACTCTTTGAATAAACTGCTATATATACAGACTAATCCTCTGCTTAACCAGGTAAATAATGCAGGTCTATATTACAACGTCGAACTCACAGGAGTTTGAATGTTGTAATATTGAACAGTACACTTCGAAACCCAATAATAACGAAAACACAGAACAGTGATTTTTTTCCCCAGGGAAAACAATCACTGTTCCGTGACAAAAAAAAAGTACACTTTAAACTTAAACTAAAGGGGGGGCTTCGCCCCCCACACCTCCCTACTTAAATATACCAACTCTGAGATCACACCACAGTGGAAGAAATAGCAAAGCCCCGAAAATGGCCCACTGATTTTTTTCCCTGAAAAAAAAAATCGGTGTGCTGTGACTTCGCTATTTTCATATTTCGGACTTTTGGGTTTGATATTACAATGTTTGAACTTCTACAAGTTCAACATTGTAATATAGACCCAAATAATGCTACTGTCTTGAATGGGCTTGCTAATTCTGGTGATACTGATAAGTGTCTTGACTTCAATCAGTACTTACAGTATGAAGTGCAAATTTTCAAAAAGCTGCAGTGAAACTTTTTAGTTTAGCTGCATATATTGAACTTGGTGTGATCCCAAGAGGGCTGAGAATTTTAAAAAATGCCCTCTTATGGAAACCATTACTCTGAAATTCTTAAGAAATGGCAGCAGGTAAACTTTAAGCTTAGTTATGACTATATGAATTTAATGAATGTTTCTTTTTCAGTCAGTCAGGCAGTCAGTGTAGGGCATTTGTTTGAGGCCTCTTTGTGAGGTACTTCTGTGGCAGCTGCTGCAGATGTCTTGTGAGGTACATTCCAAAAGGGGTGTTGTACTCTATAATGGGTCTAATGAGTGTCGAGTAGAGGGGAACAATTACCTCTTTTTTCCTGGATGAGAACCCTTTTACGATGAGGTGTGCCATGTAGAAGGACTTCCTGACTACTGTGGCAATGTGACTATCAAAGAAGAGATTACTGTCCACCTGGGTCCTAAGGCCTCTTATCATGCATTCTGTGTTAATTAGATTTCTGCCTATGTGGTAGTTCATGGGTATAGAGTTTTTACCAAAGGGGATGACACTGCACTTTTTGGTATTGAGCTTGAGGCCATGGCTCTGACACCAGGCATCTGTCTCACCGAGGCCCTTCTGTAGGATGTCCACATCATTAGGGACTTGACTATGGCTCCTAGTCTGCAGTCATCTGCAAACTTCGTTAGCCAGAGGCCTCTGTGTTAGCCTGTACTTCAGAGAAGTAGATACCAAACAGGTGAGGTCTCAGGATGGAACCCTGTGGTACTCCACTAGCCACTGCTTTGAGGTCAGATTTGGAGTCTGCAACTTTTACAGTGTGGGTTCTATCAGTGAGCCAGTTGGCAACCCATCTTGTGATGTAGAGATTTATATATTGTTTAGTGAGTTTTGCTATAATTCCAGAATGGGGGATGGTGTCGAAAGCCTTGGCAAGGTCAAGATAGGCTGTGTGAACCACCTTACCCTCATCTATGGCTTTGGTGACTGCCTCAAAGAAGTCGATCAGGTTCTGGAGGCGTGATCTGCCTTTCACAAACCCAAACTGGGTGGGATCCAGAGTTTGAAGGTTACCAATTCTTTGTTTATGAGTTCCATGATGATATGTCCCTTTCCTTGCTGCCTCTAGTTTCCTGCGAAGTTATTTATACCCCTTGACCTATGAGACGCCATCTTTTGTTAGCTCCCCTTTTGAAAGTCCCTGGCTGCTGTCCGCTCTGCCCTGGCATCTTTGCTCCTGGTAAGTGGTGTTAGTGGTCTCATTGTCTGGCTTACTATAGTTGTATGCATTGCGTATTGAATGGTCATCTAATTGTTACAGCGTTTACTGTGGACTGAAGGTTTTGTCTTTGTGCCTAGTGATAAAAGTGTAGGACTCTCGCTCTGCAACAGTAATTACATACTTTTGCCTAGTTGTCACTGTTTTGTTTGTAATACGACTGTAAAGGCTATAAGGTGGATAACAGTTTTCCTCTCACGCTGACAAGGTTTGGATCTATAGTATCTGGTTATTTTGTTTCTGTTAAGGCAGTATTGGTATCGCTTGTGCGACCCACGTGAAGGATTAGGCTTATGCTGTCTCTTAACCCCAAGTCCGCTATCCTATTTGAGATACTCTGGGTCTACCTGCATTATGTTGTAGCTGTTTTTGTAACCGTGTGTTCACTCACCTAGCCCATTTGTTTAAACTTGGACAGGTTGTTAGATCAATAACAGAGTTGATAACCTGCTTGCCTAGTACTACTTGTAGTAGTCTCTCCCACGATAAATTAGCATGCGAACACGTGTTCCTGCATATCATGACCAATAACTCTGTGGATAGCCCAACTCCTTATTAGTATTGTGTTTATAGCCTACACGGCTATTGTAAACTGCACCACCAATTTGGAATGAGACCGAGCATTCTGTCTGAGTTTTTACTCTAATCACAGCCCTGTAAGCGACCACTTGTTCCTGCAAGTATATGACTGTGAATTGACCAATTTAAAGTTTTCAGCACTTTTACAGCCGAAACGGCTATTTGCAACTACGCCACCCACATGGAGGAAGTCAGAACAGTCTGCTGGGTCTTACATTATTTACAGCCATGCAGGCTAATACTCTTTCCTAAAGGCACATGATTGTTGTGACTGTGAATGTGATAATTTTAAAGTATCTCGTGCTTGTACAGCTGAAATGGCTATTTACAACTACGCCACCCACGTGGAGCTAATCTGAATGCCCTGGAAAACCCTATTATAGGCTCACAGCCAGGTATGACTAGAAGGGAATATGCTTCACATGAGAAGCTCGACTGAGTGTGCTGTGGTCACTTATTCTTCCTGTTTACAGCCTGTAACAGCGGTTTGTAGTAGTACCACCATTGCGGCTCCTGTTTGAACATGCCTAAGCTCATATTTCTCCTTTATTTGTTCACTTTACATATGTAGCATTTACTAGCTACCTCTATATTAAATTTTAAAACTAGTAACTACTTGCTCCTCAATATATCTGGTAAGGGTATTTTTTTGGGACCTGGCACATGATAAAGCTGCTCTATTTAAGCAGCTTCCAGTGAATACTGTCCTCAGGATTTTTATGTAAATTCATGCTGCACCGCTTGCCAGATAAATATCTCTAGGGAGTGGGGACCCCCACATTTAATACTTAGCTTGCACCTATGGGCCATTAGTGGGATAGCATATATCCTATCTTGCCAGGACTGCTTTAATGTTGACCTTATTCACTGTATTTTTGTTCCATTGCAACTATCTTGAATGTTATTCCTTTGATTTGTTAGAGACATGCTTAGAATGCCTAAATGTATGCCTCTACCTCATATTTAACTGTGAATGTTTGTAACGTTGTATTTGTTACAGCTAGCTTATACTGCTTATATATATATGCTGAATGCTAACTGTTTCTCTTCTCTACATTTGTCTCCCTTTCTCCCCAAAGTACCCAGCTCAGCATTCTCCTGCTCCAAATATAACCACTACCTACCCGGTGAGATAAGAATCCTATCCAAAGTCCAGTGGCCTCATCTACCAGCTTTTTATTCTTTGCACCCCCTATCAAGGATGGAAGAAAGTATGTTATGGACTAAGTCCACCTTGTAAAGCAGACCCCTGTCTACTACTTGCATCAGGGCTCCAAAGTTCGCAGTGAGCTTGAGCAGCCAGCTTCCTTTACCCCTCCTCTCTATCTACCCAACAGCCAACACACCTCTTCCACTTACCTAAACCTTCTCTTACTATAAATCTCTTCTACCACAGTTCTACACCAGTTAGCTCCCTTACACACTTACCTACAATACCAGATCTGCCCACTAGGTGGCACCCTTATCCTATCCATCTTTCACTGTCTGTCTCTGTTCAACCTATGTAATTTCACCAAATTTCTTATGTCCTTGACCTGATCCTCTTCATACTCACCTTGTGCCCTTTCAGTATTTTACCCCTCTGGCTCTCCTTTTTGTTAGACTCATGTACTATCTCAGACCTTTCCCACTCAGGTCCTTCCTTTCTAACCTGTAGCTACTTGCATTGCTGATAGTTTCCTCTCTAACTTCTATTCCTTTTGTTTCTACCCGCTCTGTTCGTCTTGTGGACTCACTCCACTCCCCTACCCTAACCCCAATTCCCCACCCACCCCCAGAGGTCCTACACTTATACCTACCAAACCACACCCCTTCTCCATTCCACCTATCACAACCACATTATCATTAAACAATTTTCCATATTTCCCTCCATTTTTTTCTACCTCTCCCTATCTCTCCCACCACACCATTTTGCCTTACATCACCACATCTCCTTTACCTCTGTGCCTAAAGCAAGACCTTAATATCCACCAGTGCAATGAACAAACTACCCACCCTAGTCCTCCTACATACCTTACTCATGGTCTCACTTCTTCCTCCTTTAATACTAGCATACCTGCTAACCTCCTATGAACACCCAGTTTATTCAAATCCTCCCTACCCTACTAAACAATCTACCTCTTCTATTCTAGTCTCTTACACTCACCATGTCAACATTACTTCCTCACCTAGCTATCTTCTACTGAAATACCATAGGACAGCCCACATTAGATATGACTTCCCCAATTCCAGAAGACATCCTTTTCTTCTAAGTAAATTTACTAACACTAGATATCTAATACTACTCCTCTCCCTAAAGGATGGAGATATTCACCCAAACTGAAACCCAAACACCTCCACTATCACTCAACTCTTCAACCCAAACCCCTCTGCCATCCCCCTACTTAAAAAACCAACCAACTCACTCTTAATAGCTCACCTAAACACACGTAGCATTAATAACAAAATAACACAACTCCATGCTCTCTTGGAACTCTACTCATTTGATATTATTTGTCTAACAGAGACTTGGCTAAAACCTTCAACTAAAGACAACAAAGTTATCCCACCTGGTTACAATATCTTACGTCTTGACCGAGTAGCCAAGAAAGGTGGTGGAGTAGCTGTCTTATTCAAATCTATCTTTCAAATAACCACCTTCAACCAGAAACCACCTCAGGACTCTAATGCTGAGATTCTTATTACCAAACTTCAGTTAAACTCAGTCAAATCTATCTATATTATCTGCATCTACGTTCCTCCAGGAAATAACATTACTACCATCGAAAACATCCTGTGTTGGTTATCTCAAAACCTACCCCAAGAAACCATAATCCTAGGTGATTTTAACATAGATTGGAAGTCTTGCAGCAACAAATACCCTACTAGCCATATTAATCTCTATGGGTTTACTCAAACTATTACCTCCCCTACTAGAATAAACAAGACAAATAAAAAAGAAAGCACCTTAGATTGGATACTCATTAATTACCAACCCCACACTTATGAAGCCGGAACCCTCCCTGACGATGTAAGTGACCACTCACTAACCTACATTATCAGGCTCAAAGCCAATCCACCCATTCAGTCCATTACTAGAACAATTAGAACCAAGAAAAATTTCAAGTTGGATCTATTCCAGAATGAACTGAAAGCATGTAATTGGTTCCCCTTAAAACACCTTTCTCTCGATGAAGCTGTTGATTGCTTTAATGCTAAGTTTCTAGCCATACTAAACCACCATGCTCCTACACGCGCTATTAGAATAAGAACTAAATCTGGTCCTTGGCTCTCTAAAGAAACTAAGCAAAAAATCCATCACAGAAACAAAACCTGGAATAAATCGCGCTTAACTAAAAACCCTATTGATCACTAATACTACAAGCAACTGAGAAATGTGACTAAAAAAGCAATATTATCCGATAAACAAAACTATTCCCTAGAATCTCAGCTAACCCAACATAATAATCCACAAAAGTTCTTGGCAAGTATTAAGCAATTACTACAGCCCAGTCAATCTATCACACCCAACCCACAAGGCACTGACAAGGAGAATCCCAAGCAAACAGCTAATGCCTTTAATACCTTTTTCACCGAAGCAATTCAAACTCTTGCCAGTCAGCTCTCTAGTCATAACACAACTATATCCAATTCTAACTCAAACCCACCACATCCATTTCTCTTCCAACCTGTCTCAACAGCTTATATTCTCTCCCTTATCCAAAAACTCAAACCATGCACTCCCTCTGTTGACTTACTACCCGCAGAATACTTACAGTTAGCAGCCATATCCATAGCTTACCCTATCTCCATACTAATCAATAGAACCATCACTGAAGGATATGTCCCTAAACTCTGGAAAGTTTCCCATATTATTCCCCTTCACAAGGGTGGAAATTCCACTAAACTATCCAACTATCGTCCCATAGCCCTACTCTCTCCCTTATCTAAGATTATGGAAAGGTGTATCCACAAGCAACTGCTTGGCCACCTTCTCCATAATAACTTGCTTACCAATACCCAACATGGTTTCAGACCTTCCCATAGCACTACCACTGCCCTCCTTTCCTTTATAGACACCATCAACAAAAACTGTAACCTTAACATGCTTTCCTCTGCACTTTTCTTAGACCTGTTCAAGGCTTTTGACATGGTTAATCACCAAATACTCATACATATTCTTAAATCTCTGTCACGTGACACATTAGTTATAAAATGGTTCCAGTCCTACTTAAATGACAGACATCAAGCTGTACTCTGGAACTCCACTCTCTCTACCCATCTACCTGTTAACATTGGTGTCCCTCAAGGGTCCATACTGGGCCCCCTCCTGTTTACTTTATTCATCAATGACCTTCACCAAGTAGTTCCCCAAGCTACATGCATACAATACGCAGACAACTCCACACTTATTTGCTCAGCCACATCTGTGTCTGAACTTCACTCCCTGACACAACACACATTTAACTCTGTAGAACAATGGTTTACACAACGCTGTCTCTTACTTAACCCAAAAAAAACTAAATTTCTCCTTTTCACACCTACTAGTAAATCCCCCCAAATAGACTTCACTATATCATCTAAAAATGGTACACCTATATCCCAAGATCTTACTACCAAACTGCTAGGTATCACCATAGACAACAACCTTAACTTCAACACCCATATCAGCAACACTTTGAAAACTATTAATAAAAAATAGGCTCTCTTTACAGAATCAAACCCTTCTTCACTCCTGCAACTAGAATAACTATTGCCCACTCCCACCTAATCTCTACCCTTCTCTATGCCTCACCCATATTCACTAATCTCTCAAAAAATAACCTTAAGAAAATATAACTTTCCTACAACAATATAGCCAGGTTTGCCACAGGTAACCCTTTCAGAACCCATCACTGTATTAATCTAAAGCAACTAGGGTGGCTTGAATTACAACAGCAGCTGAAATTTAATCAACTAGCCATCGCCCATAAGATACTTTATCAACCTGCCAAAACACCCATACTATCTACTCTTATTCACCCCTACCATAACCTGAAGTCTCTTAGATCCTCACAAAATCTTCTTGTAAATATCAACAAAGCAAACAATAAGGCTGGAGACTCTCTCTCTTCTCTAATACTGTCGGAAAAACCTGGAACCTGCATCCCTCCAAACTTTCTGCACTTCCCTCTATAACTCTTTTTAAAAAGAACCTAAAGTTCTTCCTCAAAACACATTGGATGTGCCGATGTATGAACCCTGACTGACCAACTAGCTCTTGATACTTGACTCAATCCTACCTTCTCAACCCTGCTTTTATTTCATCTTAACACCTAATGATCCACTTCTTCATCATAGTATTACTTACTACTGTATCATTAAAAAAAAAAAAATTTAATTATTGGACATGTTTTACTACTAGACGTATTACATAACTGCTACTTCTCTTAACTTTCTTTTTATCTACTCGTACTGTACATTATGCTATTATTCTTTCTGAATACTTATTTGTAACTGTATTTGTACTAAGTCAAGTCTAATACTCTGCATTTTTGAACATTATTAATATGTGACCAGTTAAAGTTTGTTTATCCCCTGTACTGTGAATGTATTTGCATTATAAACATGTACTACTTTTGATGAGAAATTATTTTAAACTGTTTGGAGCTTATCTCCCCGGGCCTCTACTGAAAATGGACATATATCCAGCTAGAATAGCCCGGTCAGCAAATGTAAAATAAAATAAATGGCCTTGCAGACCACGCTCGTCAAGCTAATAGTCGATAGTTCCTGGGATCAGTGGTGGCTCCCCCTTTGTACAGTGGGATAACTGTTGCTGTGCACCATTCAGTGGGCACAAAGCCTGATGTGAGGCTATTATTGAACATGGTGCTTAAGTGGGGAGCCAGTTTGTTCTGAAGTTGGTGTAAAACGCAGCCTGGGATGTTGTCCAGTCCCATGGATGCTGTGTTTTTGGCTTTAGAGAGTGCTGCTTTTACCTGCGTAGTTGTGATTACAGGGACTCTGCATTCTTCCTATATAGATATGGGGCCTTTAGCGGATGAGGGGGGCTAAAGTTAGCACTGAACCTATCTGACAGGATGTTGGCAATATCAGTTGGTTCTGTAATTTTCGTGCCTTTGTGCTGTAACTCAGAGCAGATCTATGTGTTGCCATCGAGATTCTTCACATAGCTATAGACTGCTTTGTGGCTGTCCTTAGAATTAGTGGCGATTTTGTTTTCATAGCTAGCTTTGGAAGATCTTATAAGGAATCTCAGCTACTTAATGAGGCTGACCAGGGAGCTCCTCCACTCATGGGATTTTACTCTCGTATGCAACAGTTTCTTCCTTCTGTTGTACAGTTTATTTATGACAGGGGACCACCAGATTGGCTTTCTTTTTTTGGAGGATAGCGCCTTGGTTCTGTTCGGGATAGAACGATCCATGGACTTGTGTAAGTGCTTATAGAGTGCATTTGTGTAAGATTTAGCAGTTGTAATTGTATTGTCCATCTCCATGGGTGTCATGAAGTTCACCACTTCTGTCTTAAGAAGCATGAAGTTGGCTTTGGAGAACTTTTTTACCATGGTTTCCTTAATGGGGGGTTGGGGCGGGATTTGGATATCAAGGGTGATTAGCTTATGGTCGGATCAGATCAATGAGGAATTGACTTTAGGTGTGGAACACCGGTCACTCATGTTGGTAATGACTAGGTCAAGGATATTGTTGCCCCTGGTGGGGGTGTGGATAAGTTGATCCAGGGCACTGGAGTTTATGAATTCCAGAAAGCATTGAGCTAAGGAGTTGGTACATGAGTAGTTTTTTCAGTTAATGGTGGGGTAGTTGTAGTCACCCATTATTAGGGTGCTTGGTTGAACCCTAATACTTTCCATCACATCAAGAAAAGAGGAGTGGGAATCCTGGGGCATGGTGGAGGATCTGTAGCAAGCTACAATTTGGATTGCAGTTTTGCCCAGAGTTAGTTGCACTTTGATAACCTTGGATGCATTATGCTGAGCAACTAGCCTGGAGGTATGGATTTACTTAACGAATATGGACACACCTCCACCTTTGGTGTTTCGGTCCAGGTTACATGGCCGAAAAGTGTGGTATGAGTTATAGTCTGGTAGTGCAGGGGTGCTCTCTGGAGCCTTGAACCAGGTCTCAGTCACTGCACAGATATCGATGTTCTCCATTTTAAGGAATCCCTCAAGTGAGTGCATTTTGAGATTTAGACTTCTAGCTTTGAGTAGCATTCCCCTCAGTTTTTACTTGCCTGTTCCTGTTACGGTGGTGAATTTGTTATTTGAACCTTGCCTAAAAAAGGCACTATAGGGGCAGCAAGAGCCTTAGCCAGTATCCAGAATCCCAGGGGTGACAGGTGCAGGCCATCTGTGTGCAAAGCATCGTGGTCTGTCGACCATGTCATCCCAAGCAGACAGATACTGGATCCCCTTAGAATGACACCAGAAGCTTAGCCAATTGTTGAAGTCAATCATTTTGTCCTTGTACTACGGTATCATTCGGGGTGATGGCAGAATGCTACTCAGGGCTAGGATCATACCTGCCTGGGCTACAAGATCAGAGAGCTCTTCCATGTCTCTTTTCATGTAGTCCAGGGAGGTACGTCTCAGGTCATTCACACCAACATGGACAATGACAGAGTCATATTTGTACATGTTGTGGAGTGACCTGAGTGCATGGGTTATGTGGCAGATCCTGGTACCTGACAGGCAGCTGACAGCAACCTTCTCCTTGTTTAGCCTGGTGAGTGGGACATCAGTGTGCCTGACTATAGAGTCACCTATGAGTAGTGTGTTGGATACATTGTTTTGCCTTATTGGCTGTGGTTGAGTGGCACACTGAGTCTGTGGGCTATGTGTCATTTGGGTTGTGTTGGGGGATGGAGGTTGCTTGCGTTTCTGCTGTAGAGGTCTCTGTTGCTTAGACAGATTATTATTGAGAGCCTCCACGAATGTTTTTGTGTTACTATGTGTGGATTTTGGTGGTGTAGGTTAGTGAGACTATGTGATGAGTGTGGTGTGGTGCAAATGTTTACCTTCTCTTCATGACTGTCAAGTTCAGTCTTGGTTGGAGAGAGCTTTAACTCCAGTTTGGCCAGATAAGTGCATCTCTCACAGGTTGTAGTGTTGGGTGGTAGGAGGAGAGGGTTGTCTGTGTACATGAAGCAATTTCTGCATTGCCTCAAGATGCCCAGATTCATTAGATAGACAGGAGAGAACGCTGGGAGCTGACCCTTGGACATACCTGAATAAAAAACTATTTTCCTCTAGATAAGTGAGGAAAGTGAGTACAAGAGCTGTTTTTTTCTAAGCAAGTGAGAAAAGTAAGTACAACAACTGTTTTCCTCTAGGTAATGAGGAAGACTGAGTATTATATTAATTAGTAGCTTATTTAGTGCTTACAAGTTCTGAACAAGTGCTGAGCATAAATAAGCAAATTTAAGTGCTAAAACTAAGAATCTGTATCTGCACTAGACGAGTTACAGGACAGAAATAAGTGCAAATGCAGGCTTTCAAATCAGAAAGTTGAGAGAGATGGAAGAGATTGGCCAAACAGCCAATAACTACAATTTCTGGGCCAGAACCACTCCTTATGTGGTAGACAGGTTACCTAGTGTTTACCACTCCCACTGATAAGCTAGAAGGCTTCCCTCCAACATAGAAAGGCTTGGGGGGCTCAGAAGCTTACATACAGTCCTGGATACAGCAAATCTGTATCTGGAACACTAGTTACAGGAAAGGCAGGAAACAGGCTTACAATACAAGTAGCAAAAACAGTAGTAAAAACAATTCACATGCAGTGCAAGCTAGCACACTCAAGTATGTAGCAATATTAGACCAAACAGTTTAAAAAATGCAATTAAATTAAAAAGGACTAAAAGTAAGTGCAGAAAGAGTTTATTATGTAGAATGTGGTAAAGAGATGGGACTGGGGGAGTGTCCCAGATCAAATCTACAGTGGGGCGGGCAACTGCAAAAGCCACCAAATTTAAATTACAAACCAAAAATAGGGAGGGTGGGTGAGAAAACAGTTTCAACAGAGATCTAAGCAACAACTAACAGTACAAACTCTAAAACCAAAAAATATACTCAGCTCTGTATATTTGCAGATCAGTCTCTCAGAATAGGGAGACAACAGTTTCAACAGAGATCTAAGCAACAATTAACAAACTCTATAACCAAAAAAATATAATCAGCTCTGTATATTTGCAGATAGTCTGAAGGCAGTCTCTCAGAACACAGGTTCCAACAATTAAATTAATTCTCCCCATATTTATATGACCTAGTGAATAATAGATATAATGGTACCATAAGTTCTTGCTGAAGTGTTCTCAGGTTATTGTCAATAATTCCATCTCCTACCTGTGCTTTGTTTAGATCCAGTTTATGCAGTTCTTTTTCAATACAATCTAATCTGATTCCAGTATCTGAGGTTACCTGGATGTCACTAGGACAACTTATCACCCCTTCTGTGGAACCAAACTGTTTTGCATAAGATTTTGTAAATATATTTTTATAATCTGTTATGTCTGAGAATAAATTTTGTAATCTGCACACAGTTTATCAATTTGTGATTCTTTATTTCTTCCACACCTCTATCTCTAAAAAGGTTTCCTATTATGCCCAATATCTTTATATGTTTTCTTCACATTTTTTCTTGATCTTGTCTCACACTATGCTTAATCTGTTTGTCCAGCTTGTTTATTTCAGTTTTCAAAGTTGTGGTTCAAGCTCTTTTCCATTTCGTATATTCATTGTCTCTCACCTTAATCAGATAATCCCCCTGATGTCGTATGCCTAAATGCTGATGTTAAACAGTTTTTGATTTTTTGCACTCAGTTTGTCCCGGCCCCCTTCAATAAACACATCACACTGAATGACATTTAATGACCTTTATTAAAACTTCCATAACATAGGTTTGATTACCAAAATTAATTAATTACAACTGGACTTAGTACAGTTGATTCTAAACACAGCATAACCATCCTCGTAATGTTAATCAGGACAGTGTACGTGCTCATCCTGCCCCAGTAAGCAGTGTCCATACCTTTGCTCGCTTACTTTACTTATAAACATCCTTGTAATGTTATCAGGACAGCGTACCTGCGCATCCTGCCTCAGTAAGCAGCGGCCATACTTTTGCTCACTTACTTTATTTATGAAGCAGCGTCCCAGACTCACTTCACCTTCCATTTATTAAATTACCCATCCTTTATTTATGAAGCAGTGTCCCATCTGACTTTATAAACCATTCATGGAATTACCTCCCAACCAAATAAGCAGCATCCTTACCTCCATTTGCTTACCTATACAGCAAACTTCCTCCAGCTGCTCATTTCCTTTCCCCAAATCCTCGAAATGAACCTCCAGACACCAGAGGGGGAATAGAAGAGGGCAAGCCTGTCCCTCTTCTCTGCCTACCCCAACTAATAAAACAAACACAATCCCCACCAACCCACCAACCAAAAGGAGAGGGTGGGAGGGTAACAAGTTCACGATAAAATGTGATTACTTATCCAACTACACTTGTCTAAACCCCTTAAGCCCCTCCCCACCCTTATCTCATTTCCTCCCAATCATCCCTCCCTCCATTTAACCCTTTCATCTCCCCAACCCACTTAACTCCCATTAATATATCAGCCTAACCCCTCTTGAAGATGTCCCAGGACAACTTGGTTTGTTGCCAAGCCTCATTTCTCCCGGGCCCCTTCAATAAACACATCAGACTGAATGACATTTGACGACCTTTATTAAAACTTCCATAACATAGCTTTGATTACCAAAATTTATCAGTTACAACTGGACATAGTACAGTTGATTCTAAACACAGCATACCCATCCTCGTAATGTTAATCAGGACAGCGTACCTGCTCATCCTGCCCCAGTAAGCAGTGTCCATACCTTTGCTCGCTTATGTTACTTATAAACATCCTTGTAATGTTATCAGGACAGTGTACCTGCGCATCCTGCCCCAGTAAGCAGTGTCCATACCTTTGCTCGCTTATGTTACTTATAAACATCCTTGTAATGTTAATCAGAACAGCGTACCTGCTCATCCTGCCCCAGTAAGCAGCGTCCATACTTTTGCTCACTTACTTTACTTATGAAGCAGCGTCCCAGACTCACTTCACCTTCCATTTATTGAATTCCCATCCTTTACTTATGAAGCAGCATCCCATCTCACTTCATAAACCATGCATTGAATTACCTTCCAGCCAAATAAGCAGCATCCTTACCTCCGCTTGCTTACATATTTAGCAAACTTCTTCCAGCTGCTCATTTCCTTTCCCCAAATCTTCGAAATGAACCTCCAGACACCAGAAGGGGAATAGAAGAGGGCAAGCCTGTCCCTCTTCTCTGACAGCCAGCCTAACCAGGCTGTTCCTCCTCCCATCTACCAAAATTTTATAACCAACTACCCCCCCCCCCCCATAAAAGAGGGAGTTAAGCCAAACATCATTCGGTGTACCTATTTGTAAACCTAATCCAATCCCTGTCATCAAACCCAAAACCCTAACATACCAGCACTGAAACATACCAGTACTAAAACGTACCTTGATGAAACTAAATAAAACAGCATTACCTGTGACCCCCTTGCATCATGCCAGGACATCCAATCTAACTGAATACGTTCCTTTTCCCTCGGCTTCCATCAAGCAGCTGACCACTGCTCCCTCTGTTAACTGCACTGTATGACCGCATTGCACCACTCTGTTAACCTGGACCTGTTCTGCGACTGATATATTCAAAAGCAGAAACAACCACCCTGCCGATTCCATCACCTTCCAAACTACCTCCTTCAGGCCCCAAGTACTCCTACCTGCAAAAGAAAGAACAATGTAAATTCTCTGCATACACAAATCAAACTTTCTTAATGACATTAAGCAATGTCAAAGCACACCCCACCCCTAAATTGCCCCTGCTAAATTGATCTAGCTCCCCCACCTCAACCTAACACTACCTTAATCACCCTATCAACTATCCCATATGATTACTGAAAGCCCTTGTTAACAGGGACTATTTATATCACAGATGCTATGTACAGTAGAAGGAAACCAATATTAATGTCCTGCCTTGACATGTCAAGCTAGACCATTAATGTACAACATTAACTTATGTGAACTGTAATAGTCTCCAATCCCCCAAACTAAACTGAATGACCTGAGATGTGCACATAGTCGCAATACTCCCAACCATGGAAAGACCACCATCTTTCCCATCTCACCCGGACCCTGAGTGCATTATCCTAGTCATCAAAATATATGTAATCACTAACCGTCACCCCTCGCTCATTGTTTATTGCTATAATTATACCCATCATTCGCCCGCTTGGTATATATTCCAATGGTAATATGCCTTCTTCCCACAATACTCTGAAGATCCCCCCCACCCCATTGCCAATCTGTTGCCCACCCCTGTAGCAATGACTGATTCACTAACTGCTGCCACTCTGCACCTCTGTCACCTGCGACCCCATTGCCATCTGTAAAACAAAGAACTAACTCCTCTTGACACACAAAATGTGACCATCTTAGTCACTGTCAAGACCTACCGCCATGCCCCTAACTAATTGTAACTACCTCCTCATGACCAATGGAACTGCCTTACCATGCTCGATATATACCACACACCTCCTATCAACCCTAAGTAAAGATAGTATCCTGCCCCAACATGCCTCCTCCTCCCTTGCCTCCCCACTACCCTGACCAGCACACACCTCTGATGTGCCTTAATAAGCTTTCAATGAAACCAGATTACCTGTAACCTCTTATACAGCATTGTAACGACTGGAACTTCCACTCCTTCCATTTCCATTACCTTTGAAATGCACTTCCGTTGCTCCCTTTGCATCCTCCTGTGTGTGACCTCATTGCACACCCCTCTAGTGACCAAGACATTCACTGCAACAACCTGCGTCCCCCATCTACAACCTCACTGCGTAGCACTGTGGCAGCTGAAACACCCATCACAACATCATCTTCTGCAAAGAGAAAGACAAATGGTAAATCCTCAGAAATGCATTTTCACAATTTCTTCCATAATATAGAGGCAACACTCCTTATCTTGACAATGGAAGGAGAAACAGTTAGAGCAATGGAAATTTAAACAATGGCATCCCTGTTAAAGTAGCAGATTACATCCCATAATGCCCCATACCATTGCAAGACCTCCAACCCCCATAACAAATTGAACTACAGGCCTAGTCCTTATCAGACTGAGCTACTGGGGAGGATCATCTTGCCATGCTACTGGGGAGGGCCATCTTGCCATACCCATCTGCCGCCAACTACTGTTGTTCCATGGAGGACAACTTCTCCTGCACTATGAGACACCATGGGATCTACCGCCACTGGCCCATCCTTCTCTGTTGCCTTCTCTGCAAAAGAATTGACAGGATTAGAAGAAAAAAATAAATACTAGGAGTCAAGTGGAAACATTCCCTTATAGCATTACCCACAGCAAACTTTTCTTAGTTGCATACTACACCTGTGATTATGAATACAAAAGGAATCAAGTCAAAGGTATAAATGAAAGATGGACCAAGACCCAACTCCACATCCGAATGTCCGCCATAGAATTACTTCAACCTCTGACTATACCTGCACTTTGCCAGCAAAACAATCCCGATGAAAAGCAGGTCCAACCTACCTCTGACCCTAACAGTGAACCACCAGGAAGAGCCCAATCCTTATGAGAAGAAGACAGCAATCCACCAGCATGACATCAATCCTTATGAGGAGCAGATCACAGACATGTGAAAAGACATCAAGGGAGATTGACATGTAACCTATGATGCCCCAAACCATTTAGTTTGATTAATTATGCTTATAACTACCTCATCACAAGAATCCAGCAGCTAATGGCCATCAGCACTTTATTCACTGCATTTAATACAATGTAGATAAGGGCTATCCTAAGTACTGTTCCTTGTTCTTATGCATTTATATTTTGATAGATACAATGCAATACTGATTCTTTATTTGCTACGTATTGCCCCTACAATTTTAGAAAGTGGATAGAGTAATTGGTTTGCCTAGCATGCCTTTTTAATTGATGGCAATGATAAACTAACCACATAAGACAGCGCATGGTATTAGGTCATCAGTGACCTGACCACCATTCTTTTAGAACAAGGGGCTTCATATGCTCCATGTACTACTAGTTATCTTTTTTATTTTTTTATTATTATTTTTTTTTTTTTTATAAATACTAGCCTTGGTAAAGGAATGAGGGGAGAACAGCTCATTTAGAATTTTAAATCCTACCAAATGTCCCCAGCCTATTCATTTTAGTAATAAATCAAACAGCAGAAATGTTCCTAATTAGCCATCGCTCCACACAATCTGGATAGCTGAAGGATATGACGGCCCCTCTTCTGACAATGAGGCATCACGCATGCGCAGTGACACCCATCACCAACCAGGCTCAGAGCCTGCAAAAACCACGGGCTGCATCAGCTGAGGACCTTTTCACAAAAAGGAAATGATAGACTGCCTCCCCCAGCAAAACCCAACCCCAAGCAATCATGCAAATTGCCAGAAGACTACAATGTTGTAAGGCACAACAGTCATGAGAAAACAATTCAGTCTTAATCTTCCCACCATAACAAATCAACAGCTCTGCATTAGTCTGAACTCCTACAGGGTATACAGTCTGCTCTTATGCAACTCTCTTTAATCCTCAGCAGGACAATCACAATGTTACGGACCCAAAACAATCCAATGAAACAATCGGGATCCACAAAACAGGAAAGCGCTTTCCTAATTATGGCCCTTATAAACTTAAAACATTGCTAACACAGGACTTCTCCCTGCATACACTTTTCTGAAGGATTCGAGGTCTGAATTATCAATAATTCTCAGATTAACCCAGCGAGCTGCCAGAAACTCACATTTATAGGGGAACAACCACACTTATATGGAAAACACACCAAATCATAGCAAAGCTCTACTCGAGAGCCCCAGTACACATCTGGCCTTCCCTGCAACAGCGAACACACAAGCCTGAAACAACCATTACCTCAGTTATTTTACTGCTATACTACTATGTGAAAAAAAACACAAAAGGAACTGCTAGGGCTGAAAATCAGTCACTGCAAATCACTCTGAATGCTTTAACCCAACCCGCGCTACCACCAAAGAACTCTTTCAGCATTAACTGCCATACACACAAAAACAACCCATGCTGCTCTGCCATGTTCTCTGACTCCACTGTCAAGAAAACAACTGCAAGCCATAATACTTTAAGCGAACAGCTTGCATGTACAGGAGCAAAATTTTATACAGCCGTCCACCTTAGTCATGAAAGCATCGCTACCACATTGGAACAAATCTGAATTATCACTCTGCTCAGCTCAGAAAATTGCAAGCATAACAAGAGTGTGCTAACCTACATTATTTATTTATATATGTATTTATTATTTCTTTATTTTTTTTATATTTTAGCCCTAAAACCCAAATGTATCACCGCAGAAGTGATTTCCATCCTCTGATCAAGCCAGTGACGGCAGAAACACCACAAGTTCCTAATGAATAAATGAGGCCAAATTCAGATGCTGCAAAAGAATCTGGATGAAAAAAAGCATACCACCAGCTTGACAGGTCATGTCGCCCAGCTCCCTCGGGCACCTCACATCCCCAGACATGGCTCCACCAACTGGAAAACACCATCACCAACTGAAATGGACCCCCCCACTGCTTACAGACAATGTGACCAACGATTTCTTTCCCAGCATTTGATACTCAACTTGCTTCAGGCCTAGAAAGAAGGGGGATAAATAAGAAACATGAGAACTGCTACCAGGGATTTTGGATAATGAAATCTGATGGACGTGTTTCTCCTGTTTTGCACTACTGCTGCTTGTATTAACCCTGAATGTTGCCACTACCAGATAATTCTACAGCCTTTTCCAAAGGAGAAAACTGTTTACACAGGCATTACCTTTTTTCATAGGTGACTCATACAACATAGCTCTGGTTCTAGTCATCCTATTTGCATTGATTTTGATGTTTGAAAATCCAATGTCCCTCAATGATCGCCACAACCCAAAATGGCTATGCAGAAACCAAACCAAACCAAAAACCCCACAAGAAGATGATACAGTGGCCAAGTACAAAGCACTAACTCTAAACCTATTCCCCCTCAATCAGAACTAACTATGCTGTCCTACCAACCCACACCCTACCAATATAACAATCAAATCACCCAACCACTGTTTCACCCATAACGAGAGAAAGACAAAAAATAATAATAATAATAATGATAATAATAATAATAATAATAATAATAACCTCCTATACATATCACCTGTCTCCCATAACCAAAACCCACCAGTAACCACCAGGCCTACCTGTTTCACAAAAATATCTACAGGTCATCTCAGACGTACACTTACCTTAGCAAGTTCATGCCAAAATGTGATTACTTATCCAGCTACACTTGTCTAAACCCCTTAAGCCCCTCCCCACCCTCATCACATTTCCTCCCAATCATCCCTCCCTCCATTTAACCCTTTCATCTCCCCAACCCACATAACTCCCATTAATATATCAGCCTAACCCCTCTTCAAGATGTCCCAGGACAACTTGGTTTGTTGACAAACCCCATTTCTCTTTAAAAGCTTTCCACATTCCATCTGCAGTTTTTTTCATTGAACACCTCACTCCATTTAGTTTGACATAGTGACTGTTTTGCTTCTGTATAATCTGTAATTAACTTTCTGTGCATTGGTTTAGATTTCAGTTTGGCAGAATTAGCTAGCAACAAATTAACCTTTATCACCCCATGATTACTGCAAATCAATGGTGGTGAAACTTGACTTGAAGTAATGGTAATGTCTTTGCGAACACAAACAATGTCTAGTATGTTCCATCCCCAAGTAGGTTTTTTACAATCTGAAGCAATTGTTCCTGAATATATGTTGTGAATAATTTCCTTACTAATGTTGTTGAATCAATACTATTCCAGTCTGTTTCTGGTAAATTTAAGTCACCAGCCTATATTATTCTTCCCCCCCTGTGTTTCATGCAAGAAATGTATGAATTCCTCTAGGCCATATGTACTTGACATTGGTGGTCTATACACTCCATTGATTGTTATATGTTCCAGGGTTGCCATTATTGTCACAATTATACATTCATTAGTATTGGTGTTATCATTGAACATGTAATAATCGCAGGTCTCATAATTATTTTTAATTCCTACTATGACACTTCCACCTGACTTTTTGTTAGAATGTCTGTTACAGTAAAAACATTTATACTCTGAAAGAAAAGATTTCTAGTTATTGTTCTTTAACCATGTTTCACAAACAATAACAACATCAATGTTGTGGGAACAGCAAATTTTGCAATATAAAAACTTTATTATGAATGCTCCTAGCATTAACAATCATCAGAGATGCATCAAATGTTGCTATCTGTGAACTGTTAAATTTTTTACATGACAAAAATTCTACCAAGTCTTTTGTCAAATATTGCAAAATATCTGCTGCAAAAATCCTCTTCCCCTGATCTTGACAAATGCATACCATCCTGTCAGAACACAAGTGTGCCCAAAACTAGCCTTGGATTCTCTATGCGTTTCCATTTTTCAAAGTAGGGCTCTTTTTCCATGTAGGTATTTACCCCCAAAAAATCTTTTCATTTACAGTGACCTGACTATTGCATAGATGATTGTTGAAAAATAGGTCCAAATACCATTACAAGTTATACTATCTAAGAGGACTGGCAGTTCCCTACTAACAGTCAGAGAATCCTTGCAGTTGATATCATTTGTACCAATATGAATAAAAACAGATCCGTAGTTCCTTACATTAAGGCATTACAAGGCTTGTCTCATGTCTTCCATTTTTGCTCCTGGCAAGTATAACACTATTCAATGTTCATTATCTTCTCTGCAAATATAAGTATCAGTTCCTCTAATAACTGAATCTCCAATTAAAAGAATATTTTTGCTGCCCAGCTCTGAAGAATCTTCAGCTTCTAATACAGTAGTACCTGTTATATCAATTCTTATGAAAGATAGATCTTCATCACCATTAGTCTTATTAATCCCACTGTTTTCATTGTGTATTAAATTCTCATACAGTTGGTATTGTAAATCCACAGCCTGAGCCATGTAGTCAATATTTATCTCTTATTTTTTCTTACAGTAATGTTCTTCAATCTTCCACTTTCAATTTTGCTTTCTTCCTTTTCACCTGCCCCTTGTCTCTTTTTTCTACCTTCTCTGTTGGAAAAAATATGCCTTTTTCTGTAGACAGAAGATTTTCTGATAGAACAATATCATCATTCCCTGTAACCTGTGCGTTACATAACAAAGTAGTGTCCTTCTTACTATATATTCTCTTTCCTTTACAGTCATTAATACATTTTTCTTTCTTGTTACTTTTTGTGAACCTCTTCCTTCCTTTCTTTTTTCTGTTTCCTTCTAAACAAACTGGATCCTCAAATTGCTGAATACTTGCATACAGAATTTCAAAGTTGTCAGGGGCATCATTCTGTTTCATAGGGGTTGAATGATCTTTGCAGACAATAGATGCATAAATGTGCTCTATTTGTTCTATGCCTAACATTATTTATTTCATTAGTCTAGTCATTGATATATGAAACAACAGTTCTCTAAGCCATGCCAATTGCACAAGTGCAATCATCATCATTAAATCTAGATTTACTTCTAACAATGGTAAGCAAATCATCCAACTTTTGACATGAGGAGCACAGATCGCCAGTGTTATCAGCTGTTACATTTAAATATGTATAGCATTTATTATACTGTACAATATATTTGTGCATTAGCAAATCATTAATTGCATACTTATTTAAGGAATCCATATTCAGCTTCAAACAAATAAAATATTGTAAAAGAAAAGAATAATCAAAAACAGTAACTACAGAATTCAGGGAAAACTTAAATAAACTTCTGTGACAAAAAAAAACACACCAGTAATATGCAACTAAATAATAACTTAAGTACAGTAAAGTTGTTCTGACCATACAAGTTCTGCAAGCCAGACAAAATTGCAATTCCTCAATATCAATCACAGTTGCACTTTTTTAACAGTAAAGATGAGTTAAGCACAAACCAAGGTAGGATTGTTTAGATGTGCTCATGATTTTCCTCTCTGCAGTCTGTCTGAATTTATAGCTGTCTTGGCCCCTTGGGTTGGCTAGAACTTGTCTGTCTAAAACCTATCCCTTTCTAACAATCAACAATGAAATTACAGGTAAAACAGCAAAACATAAATCAAGGTAACTATTGTTAACAAGACATCCATTCCTACCTGATACAGTTATAAACAGTGATAACAAATACAATATAAATTCAAATAAAACTTTTCTTAACAGTCAACTCCACAGTTAATCATAAACCAAGGTAGGATTGTTTAGATATGCATCTTTAAATTTACATATAGTATTAAAATGGATCAATGGAGATGAAAATGATTGTATAACAAAATCATTTAAGAACAATATAACAGAGAATGGGATTTAATGAGATTGAATAATAAAGAAAGGGAATGGAGGAATGAAGAAATACAGTTATAAAGAAAAAAAATAAAATTGCAGAAATCAAATATAGAAAATATGGTAAATAATAGGAGATTTTATTATGGAAATATAATTTAAGAAAATTATGTTAATTTATGGAATAATTTAACAGTAGAAAGAATTAAAGCTATAAAGCAAATAAATGATTGGTGCATGAAAAACATGATTAATACCAGGAAGTTTTATGTAGATTACAAATTAATTAATTACCAGTAAAAGCAAATATGCCTTATAAAAGTTAGATAAAAGGGTATGTCTTTACTGCAAAAAATTAGAGACCACAGATCATGTTTTCATAAAATGCAAAAGGGTTCAAACATTATGGGAAAAGTTAATAGAAAAGAACATGTTGAATGAGTTTCAAAAATATGAACAATTGAATATGGATATGATTGAATAAGGATTTGTATAAGGTTTAGATAAAGAATATGTTAAAACAATTAGATAAAACAAATTGTATTGTTTGGGTCATGCAAAATCAAAGATTGAATGAGATTATGTTTAATGGTAATTGAGTTAATCCAAATATATTAAGGAATATTAAGTGGTGGTTATGGACAAAAGAATGAGGGTTGATATATGTTATTGAATTTTGAAGAGATGAAGGTATCATTTTTTTCTTCTGTAAATATGTAAATATTTTAATATATTACTCAGTATATAGTTGTAAATGTATATAATTATTTGTATATAATGAAAAGGACCCCTATATGTGGTTCATGCAGTTAATGAGTACATGCACACATGTCATTCACAGCGCATTGGCAGTTGGGAGGGTAGTGTGTAGCATGGAAAGAATAATGGAAGGAGTGGAGGCAAATGTCAGCTTGCAGGGAGATGTTTGTGGAGTCATAGAGGATTCAGAAGCCATTCTTTGAAGCAAGAAATCTTCTTGCTGAGTCTGAGGAGATAGCAAAAGAAGAATTTATTGTTACTCACCTCTAGTTGGGATGGTTGTGGGGTCATATATTGCATGAAATGATTACCCATAATGAACCAGAAAATGGATGAGATACCTCCTGTGGTGAGATACTGGAAAAAATACAGAAGGAATATTCAGAGGCAATCCTAATAGGGGATGGTACACAAAAAAAAAACATATGCAGAGAGAGTTGTAAGCAGTTATGGACAGCAGTGAGAAAATAAAAAAAGATGACATCATGAAAAGAAAATCTGTGGTGATAATACAAAGTAAAGCAAATAAGGAACTGAATAGATATGAGTTATTGGACACTATAATACATCCCTTAGGCATACAATTGCAAGAGGTAAGAGCTTTTATTTTAAAAACAGAAATAATGTTTGTGACATTATTTTGAAACTGCTCATGGTATAGGATTGTTTTATGCTAGTATGAAAAGAGACAGAATGACAATCCATGGAATAATTATGCAATGAAAGCTTTTTTGAGAAACAAAACAGAAAATGCATATATACTGTCTGAAGTGGAATGATAACTTTGAAAGGATATTACAAAATTTGTAAATATGTAATGGATACTTTAAAAGTTTATGATAACAGGGGTTTATGGCGTGAGTGATGGGATTGCAATATTGGTCTGAAAATGGAAATGGAAAATATTGTGCATATTCCAAGTATTATGAAGGTTAAAGGAAATAAGGGGTGGTACAATAATGGAGGCAACCAAGAGCATGCCATTTTTGTTAGAGAGAAGGACATTACATAAATATTTGTGATGAAATGAAGTATTAGCTATGTGGAAAAATAAGCCATGATGCAAAGATAGGTGAACTGGAATGTTATGAATGAAAACAACTGGACATTTATGGATGGATTGTAAAGAGTTTAACAACAAATAGTGAAACAGGGTGAGGATAAAAAGCAAAATTAAGTATAGCCAGGAATAGAGGATAACTTAGAAAGAAAATAATAATATAATAATAATAGAGGAAAATAGGATGGGAGGAGATAGAAAAAGATTTGTAAATTAATGATGAAGATGATATAAGTAGTAAAAGAGAAAAAAATTCTATTGGAGAAGAGTAAAATATGGAAAAGTAATTTTAAATATATAAATTTAAAAGAAAAGAAGAAAGGAAATGGGTGATGGCAATGAGAACTGAAGAGGAGAATTAAAAATTAGTACAATAATTTAAAGGAATTTATGGCTAGATTGGAAAGAGTTTAATGAAAAAAATGTGAAAAGGGGTTTCCTTTCCTTTAATTTATTAAAATATGGTAAGAAGAATAGGGATTTTAGAAAGGTGTAATAAATGTAATGCAGATATAATTGTTTTGGAAGATATAAAACTTTTAACAAATGAAGAAAGGTTACAAATAGAAAAAATGGGGTGGAAATATAACATGGAATTTGGAAAATAAATGTTGCTTGAGAAAAGCAATATTGTGTAGAAGAGTAGTGAGGATATTAGATGTAACACTAGTAAGAAAGGGAAAATTAATGATTGCAGTTTTAAGATGGCAAGAAAAAAATATAGAATAATAGGAATAATAGTTTTACATGCTTATATTATTTATAAAGAAAGAGATAATTTAATTCAACAAATGTTAGATTATGTAGTAGTGAATATGAAGATTATAATAGCTGGGGATTTTACTTCTGATTTAAGGGATAAAAGAAAAATTATAGAAGTAATGAAATGTGGTAAGATGACTATATAGAATAAAAAAATACTGGACATATAGGAGCGGTATCTTTAAATCTAAGACTGATTACTTTATAATATCTGAAGGAATAAGTATAGCAAAAAGAAAGCTGTTTTAACAAAATGTACAGATTATTTGGCAATATAGATGGTGGTAAATGAACATATAGAATACATTAAAATAGGAAAGATAGTAACAAGAATAAATGAAAAAGAAAAGAAAAATAATTGATTATACAATTATGAGAGATCATGTCACTGTGAGGGTATTTTATGTTAATTGGTTAGAACTGTAGATTATATTTAAAAGAAAATATAAAAAAATGTTTTTTACAATGGTAGAGTAAGACAAGAAAGATGTAGAAAGGCATTGATTGATAGCTAGCTAGCTAGATAGATAGATAGATAGATAGATAGATAGATAGATAGATACATGAAAATGCTTTTGAAAATTTAGAGAAGAATAAGAGATAGTATTACATTAAAGAAAAAGAATTATATAAAGAAATAATGAAAAATCAAGTAATTATTATAAAAATAAAGGTATTTACTACAAGGAAAAAAGGAGGAAGTATCAGCATACTTAAGTACATAGTGAAAGAGGATAGTAGTGTATTGAGAGAAATGAAAAATAAAAAAGGAGATGCAGAAAGAAAACAAACACAGATTGTGAAAGAAATATTTAAAGAAAAAAGAAATAATATAATAAAATATGGGAAGTAAAACAAATCTCAGATCAAGGAAATTAGGAAGTTGAAAAAATGATTACTTTGTATGAATTGGATAAAGTGGTTAGACAGGTAAATCTAGATTTGGTAGCAGGCCCAGATGGAATAGGATATGAAATGCATGCAATTGTAATGGAATAGCAAAAAAAGTATTTGTTACATGTTATAAATGAATGGTTAAATGGAGGTTTTGTCTATAAAGAATTGTGCAATAGAATACTAAAATGTATATGGAATAAGGAGAAAAGATATAACAAATTGGAGGCCAATAGTACTAAATAATACAGATTATAACATATTTATGAAAATAATACAGAAAAGTTTGGAAAATAAGATGAAAAATATAATGCAAGACAGTTTATATAGTATGTAAGGGAAGTGTTATCAAGAATTACTAATGACAGTAATAGAAATTGTGGATGATATTTTAAATAAAAGAGAGGGTGTAAAACTTACGATAGGTTACATTAATAAAGTTTTTGATACAATAGAGCATGAGACATTAAGGGAATTAATGAAGACACAATTTTAGTAATAAAATTAAGACAGTTTGTATAACAGCATTTAGTAATAATAAAATATGAATTCTGGCAAATGGCTTTATTAAATACTTAGAGATGAGTAATAGTATAAGATAATGATGTTGTATGAGTTGTATTTTATTTGCTTTAGTTATGAATGTGATTATAAATGCGGTGAATTGTAAAATGAAGAATGCAAAGTACGTAATGCAAATGTGTAGAGATTGCAGTTTTAATGACATATGCAGACGGCATTATTATAATAACTAAAAACAGTTTATGAATGATAGTACTTATATTTTGTGCAGTTGAATGTTTAAAAGAAATAGGCATGTCATGAAATAACGATAAAAACAAAGGTCTGTGATGGCTAAAGATAGGAGGAATGCAATTCACAATTAAATAAATTTCAGTGCTGGGAATAAATGCTGATTATAAAGAATTAAGTAGAGCACAATGGGAAAAATTATTAAAGGAATTAAAGGAAATTTGTTTTTGTGGAAAACATACATATTATCTAATAAGCAAAAGTTAGTATGATAAATGCAGTGCTTATTGGAACAATATCTATCAAGTGTGTTTATAATTCCAAGAATATATGAAAACAATTATCAGAAGTGATTTTATGTTGATATGGAATTCAATATTAAATCCTGTAAAAAGAGGAGTATAGGATATGAATAAAGATGAAGGGTAACTAGGATTGTTACATCTAGTGGTATTTGCAGCTTCTTTAAGTTTGTATAAAGTATTGACATGGATAAATGAGAAAAATAAGAAACTACTACTAAGACTGTTTAACATATAAGTATGAAACATTTTGAGAAATGATAAAAAGAAATAAGAAAAAGAATCCCTGGGATTCAATAATGTCTACACTAAGTGTACACCATTCTGAGTGAACAGACAACAGAGATATAACTCACACCTTCTTCCTCTTAATTTTAGTTGTCCTACTGATATTCTTGTAGCTTTAAATATTGACAGGAAATCATAAAGGTTGCCACAAAGTGTAGACTACATGTATGATTAGTGTAATATTTTTGGGTGACCAGAAAGCACAAAAAATGTGGTGGGAATGTACTTGAATACATATCGTGTACACTTAGTTTATACTTAGTGCAGGCTTTATTGAATGTAGCAAAATGTTTTAATGAAGAAATATAAACCTATCAAGAAAGACAATAAAAAATGTGGAAGATAAAGTGCAATGAGATAGAAGAAGATCTAAATACATAAAGGGCACATACGAGTATGATAGTATTTTGTTAACTAACAGGAACATTTACCAGAGGAAAAGATTAAAGTAAACCTCCAAAAGAATGAAACAAATTATGTAGTAATAAAGCAGAATGTTATTTTATTTATTTTATTTCACATTTTTAATCAGGTTAGTCCAACTGAGTTTGCAAACAAACCCATTTTCAGTGGAGACCCAAGGGGAAAAGTCTCAGCAAACATAAGTCATGAACTTTTATTGAGAATGGGAATTGATAAATTACCACTGACAGTATATATGACTTATTAAAATGAAAAGTGAACGAGTATGTTTATATTGTGGTGATGAAGAAACCACAGAACAAGTTTTTCTGAAATGTAAGAGGGTGAAGAAATTATGGGAAAAATTATGTGAAGAGAATTTTTGGGGAGATATAAAGAGAGTAATTAGTATAAGCATGGACATGGAAAAAAAAATCTAAGCCTGTTTCCTACATTTCCTGTAAATAGTGTAGTCCAGATTCAGATTTGCTGTATCCAGGACTATATGTAAGCTTCTGAGCCCCCCCCCCCCAAGCGTTCTGTGTTGGAGGGAAGTGTTCTAGCTTATCAGTGTGAGTCGTAAGCACTAGATAACCTATCTACCACATAAGGTGTGGTCCTGGCCCAGAAATTGTAGTTATTGACCATTTGGGCAGTTTTTCCATCTCTCTCAACTTTCTGATTTAAATGCCCACATTTGCACTTGTTTCCCTCCTTTCCTGTAACTAGTTTAGTCCAGATACAGATTCTTAGTTTTAGCACTTGAGTTTGCTTATTCGTGATCAGCACTTGTTCAGAACTTGTTGTAAGCACTAAATAACCTACTAATTACTACAGCACTCAACCTTCCTCATTACCTAGAGGAAAACAGTTTTGGTACTTACTTTTCTCACTTGCTTAGAGAAAAACAGCTCTTGTACTCACTTTCCTCACTTATCAAGAGGAAAATAGTTTTTTATTCGGGCATGTCCAAGGGTCAGCTCCTACTGTTCTCTCCTGTCTATCTGATGAATCTGGACATCTTGGGGCAATGTAGAAATCACCTCATGCACACAGGCAACCCTCTCCTCCTAAAACGCAACATTACAACATGTGAGAGATGCAGTTATCTAGCCAAACTGGAGGTAAAGCTCTCTCCAACCAAGACTGAACTTGACAGTCAAGAAGAGAAGGTAAACACTTGCATCATACCACACTCATCACACAGTCTCACTAAATCTACACCACCAAAATCCACACATAAAAACACAAAAACATTCACAGACGCTCTCATTAATAATCTGCTCAAGCAACAGAGACCTCCAAAGCAGAAATGCAAGCAACCTCCACCCCCAACACAACCCAAATGACACATAGCCTGCAGACTCAGTGTGCCACTCAATCACAGCCAATAAGGCAAAATAATGTACCCAACACACTAGTCATAGGTGATTCTATAGTCAGGCACACTGATGTCCCACTCACCAGGCTAAACAAGGAGAAGGTTACTGTCAGCTGCCTGTCAGGGGTCAGGATCCACCACATAACCCATGCACTCAGGTCACTCCACAACAAGCACAAATATGACTCTGTCATTCTTCATGGTGTGAATGACCTGAGATGTACTTTCCTGGACTACATGAAAAGAGACATGGAAGAGCTCTTTGATCTTGTAGCCGAAGCAGGTATGACCCTAGCCATGAGTAGCATTCTGCCATCACCCAGAATGATACCGCAGTACAAGGACAAAATGATTAACTTCAACAATTGGCTATGCTTCTGGTGTCATTCTAAATGGATCCAGTATCTGTCTGCCTGGAATGACATGGTCGACAGAGACGGCCTGCACCTGTCACCCCTGGGATTCCAGATACTGGCTAAGGTTCTTACCACCCCTATAGTGCCTTTTTTAGACAAGGTTCAAATGACAACTTCACCACCGTAACAAGAACAGGCAAGCAAAAACTGAGGGTGATGTTACTCAATGCTAGAAGTCTAAATCTCAAAATACACTCACTCGTGGCACTCCGTAAAATGGAGAACATCGATATCTGTGCAGTGACTGAGACCTGGTTCAAGGTTCCAGAGAGCACCCCTGCACTACCAGGCTATAACTCATACCACACTTTTCGGCCATGTAACCTGGACTGGAACACCAAAGGCAGAGGTGTGTCCATATTCATTAAGGATATCCACACCTCCAGGCTAGTTGCTCAGCATAATGCAGCCGAGGTTACCTATGTGCAACTAACTCTGGTCAAAACTGCAATCCAAATTGTAGCTTGCTACAGATCCCCCACCATGCTCTAGGATTCCCACTCCTCTTTTCTTGATGTACTGGAAAATATTAGGGTTCAACCAAACACCCTAATAATGGGAGATTTCAACTACCCCACATTAACTGGGAAACTACTTATGTACTAACTCTTTCGCTCAATGCTTTCTGGAATTCATAAACTCCAATGCCCTGGATCACCTTATCCACACCCCCACCAGGGGCAACAATATCCTAGATCTAGTCATTACCAACATGAGTGACCGGTGTTCCACACCTGAAGACAACACCTCATTGGTCCGATCCGACCATAAGCTAATTACCCTAGATATCCATATCTCCCCCCCACCACACCATTAAGGAAACCATGGTAAAAAATTTCTCCAAAGCCAACTTCATGCTTCTTAAGACAGAAGTGGTGAACTTCATGACACCCATGCAGATGGACAATACAGTTATGACTACTGAATCCTACAGACTTGCACTTTATAAGCACTTACACGAGTGCATGCATCGTGCTATCCCAAACAGAACCAAGACGCTATCCTCCAAAAAAAGGAAGGCAATCTGGCGGTCCACTGCCATAAACAAACTGTACAATAGAAGGAAGAAACTGTTGCAAAAGAGAGAAAAATCCCATGAGTGGAGGAGCTCCCTGGTCAACTTCAGTAAGAAGCTGTGATCCCTGATAAAATCATCCAAAGCTAGTTATGAAAACAAAATTCCCCGTGATTCTAAAGACAACCACAAAGCATTCTATGTCAAGAATCTCAATGGCAACACTCAGATCTGCTCTGAGTTACAGTACAATGGCACTAAATATACAGACCTAACTGATATTGCCAACATACGGGCAGATAGGATCAGGGCTAATTTTACCCCCCTCTCACCCCCTAAAGAGCCCATCTCTATACCGGAAGAATGCAAAGTTCCTGTAATCATGGCTGCACAGGTAAAATCCCACTCTCCAAAGCCAAGAACATAGCATCCATGTGACCAGACAACATCCCAGGCTGCGTTCTACATGGATTACAGAACGAACTGACACCCCACCTAAGTACCATGTTCAATCATAGCCTCACCTCAGGCTTTGTGCCCGGTGAATGTCGCACAGCGACAGTTATCCCACTCCACAAGGGGGGAGCCACCACGGACTCTGGGAACTACCATCCCATTAGTCTGATGAGCCTGGCCTGCAAAGCCATGGAATGTATCATCATGGAACTTATAAACAAAGACATTGGTAATCTCCAAACTCTGAATCCCACCCAGTTCAGGTTTGAAAAAGGCAGATCATGTCTCCTAAACCTGATAGACTTCTTTGAAGCAGTCACCAAAGCCGTCAATGAGGGTAAGGTGGTTCACACAGCCTATCTAGATCTTGCCATTGCTTTTGACACCATCCCCCAATCTGTAATTATAGATAAACTCACTAAACTAGGTATAAATCCCTATGTCACAAGATGGGTTGTCAACTGGCTCACTGATAGAACCCACACTGTGAAAGTAGCAGACTCCAAATCCGACTTCAGACCAGTGAGAAGTGGAGTACCACAGGGTTCAGTCCTGGAGCCTCTCCTGTTTAGTATCTACTTCTCTGAAGTACAAGCTAACACAGAAGGTCATTGGCTAACGAAGTTCACCAGTGACTGCAAACTAGGAGCCATAATCAAAACTCCTAACGATGTGGACATCCTACAAAAGGGCCTCACTGAGACAGATGTCTGGTGTTAAAGCCATGGCCTCAAGCTCAATGCCAAAAAGTGCATTGTCATCCCCTTTGGTTAAAAACTCTGTATCCATGAACTACAACATAGGTGGGAGTATACGTAACACCGAAAGTGTGATAAGAGACCTTGGGACACAGGTGGACAGTAGTCTGTCCTTTGATAATCACATCACCACAGTAGTCAGGAAATTCTTCTACGTGGCACACCTCATCACAAAAGGTTTCTCATCCAGAAAAAAAGAGGTCATTATTCCCTTCTACTCATCGCTCATTAGATCCATTATAGAGTACAATGCCCCTTTTGGTATGTACTTTACAAGACATCTACAACAAGTGGAAAGGCCGCAGAAATACCTCACAAAGAGGATTACTGGCCTCAAACAGATGCCCTACGTAGACCATCTCAAAAAACTCCAGCTTTACTCCGTCGCATATATCGCCTACTCAGAGGTGATCTCTGCCTAACATTCAAAGCTATGTCAAACCCAGAGCTGTTGGACATGCTCCACTTAAAGAAGTCCCAATCCCTCTGAGCTACTCTCTCTAGAGACCTAAACCTTGTCACCACAATAAACAGAACATGCCAGAGGGATAGATTCCTGTCCCTGAGACATCCCATACTCTGGAATAAACTACCTATCTATATAAAACAAAGCTCCTCATTAGTACTCTTCAAGAAAAATCTTGATGATTGGATGGGAAATAGGAAATTCACCCCGGGATCACTTCTGTGGCTCTGCTCGACAGTGGCACAGGAAAACAATTTTCTTGGGTGGCAAAAGTCAGGGTACCTTTTTGGCTGGGCTTGTATAGGCCCTAGGGCCAATAGACTAGTACCTACCTATGAACCTATGAACCTATGACTGAATAAGGATATTATAAGAATAGAAACAAATAATAACTGGCAACCTGCTATAATGAAATAGCCAAATTTGATAAAATAACTCATCTTTTAGAACCCATCACTGCCATAACCTAAAACAATTGGACTGGCCTGAACTGCCAAATTTATTAATCTACAATCAACTTATCACTACTTATAAACTCCTCTCCCACCCAAATAAAACACCAGCTTTAAGCAACCTAATTCAGCAGTATTCCTGTCCTAGGCTACTCCGTTCCACAGATAAGTTACTATTAACAGTTACTAGATCACATGACCATGCCGGTGACTCCCTCTACTCTTCTTACATATTCAAAATTTGGAACTCCCTGCCTCCTTCCATTACCCTGGAATCTTCTCTATCCAAATTTAAGAAATCTATCCAAAGCCATCTCAGCAACAAATGGTTATGTCCCTGCTCCACACCTGACTAACTACAGTCCTGCTCCACTCCTGCTATTACTCTTTCCTCAAACACACAGTCTCCTGATATGACTGTTTAGTCTTATCAATACGATAGTCAGATGCATGATGCAACTCTTGTTGTTGTATCTTTTTGCTTTTCACTGTTAGGGGTCACCACAGCGGAACTCTGGTCCGCTAATGATTGGCAGTAGATTTTTACGTACTGAGTTGCCAGCTCTGATGCACAACTTTCAACGAAGGTACGCCCATTCATGCATGTCTCCACACAGAAGATGCTTCAGCTGAGAATCAAACAGGACAACGTCTTACTGTGAGGCGACAATGCTACCGCAGCACCACCACCGCAGTAGATGCATGATGTGACTCTAGATATGATATTTAATATACTTTATTGTTAGTACATGTATTGATCATTATATATGTCTTTGTAAGAAATTAATAATGTGTGCTCATCTATATTGTCTAGCTGAATATACTAGAAACATGTAAAATATATTGTCTATATGTCTTGTATATGTGTTTCTTTGGAGCTTTTCTCCCCAGGCCTCCACTGAAAATGGACATGTATCCAGTTGGACTATCCCAGTTAACAAATGTAAAATAAATAAATAAAAGTAAGAATGGACAACATGATGTTTTATGGAGTTTGGATGATCTGGAATACAAGATTAAATGAAATTCTGTTTAATATGGAGTGGATATTGTCAATAATATTAAGAAAAATCAGATGGTGGTTATGGAAAAACAGTGAGGGTCTAGTATGAAGAAATGTATAAGGATAGTAAACATAAGACTGATATTTTTTTTAATATACAATGAATAAGGATGTAGTTGTGTAAGCAAATGTAAAATTTGGTAAATGTGTACATTTATAAATATGTAAAAATGTAAATTTACAAATAATGTGTAAATGACTATGTTAATGACCCCCTACTCTTTTAAATAGGTGCTGTGGGATCTTTACCATACACCTAAGCTACTACCAACTCATGCAGATGGGGCCTCAGTTTAATGTCTCGTATGAAGAATGGCATACTCAGGAGTACATCATCTGCCCTGCAGTGTCAGTTATAAATCTATATGGTGTGGAGATAGACTCCACCACTTTCTGAACCAAAGATGAGTGTTCTAACTGTTGGACCACTGACATTAGCTCAGGAAGTGTTCCTTGAGATATTTTACTACATGTACCCATAATGGGGTATTAGATGGATGTGTTTGTAATGTGTTGAAACAGTTAAAAGTTTTATAATTATAGCTGACAGTAAAAATAACTGAAGGTTTGGTAAGTTCTGAGCACCTTTGGTTTTGGGAAAAGAAAATTAATGTTAATTCAAAAAGCTTTGTTATTCTAAACAAAATTAACTAAATGTGTATCGATTTTCTTAAAGCACTGTCATAATTTACATGAACTGTTGTTGTTAGAAAAGTAAAAAAAAATGACAATGAAATAAAAACATTTAATTATCAGGGAGTTTGCCAATAATTTAAAGTTAAATTACACCTTTTAATTAGTAGTCTATAGTCTATTGCATCGACAAAATACATTAATGTAAAGTTCCTTTATCATGCATTGTTTTCCAATACTGCAGTATCGAGCAATTCACATAAAATATCATGTCCTGTTTTGTCATATATTACTTAAGATGAATGCTTGAGACAATAATTTGACTTGAGCAGTCTATAATATGTGGTTTGACAAATACACCAATTGCTGTGATTTTATATATAACACTTTGACCTTTTGGTATGGGGAATATGGAGGTATACATATTTCTGTAGTCACAATCAAGAAAATCAACACTCCATTTAACAACCAAAATCTATGGAGACAATGTCTGGAGTAAGCAATTTTGCCCATTTTATTAATGCTGGTCTGTTAACATCACATCATTTTGCTCATCACCCAGTTTTGCTAATTACAGCAATTGCCCATCATTGACTATAATTTCAATTTATACCTGAACCTGTTACTTTTTCAGTTGGCCCAGAATGCTAAACATAAAGAACACGTAGCAGTGTTATTTATTTGATATTAGTAAATTCACTTGTTCTGTCACATAAAATTGTTCCTTGTTGTTCTCTTTGCTTAGATGTCTTCCCCCATACATTTTCCCAAGATGCATAGTATTTTTAATGAATTTTTAGTTTAAGGCATTTTAGGTTTTCGTGGACTTTAGGTTTTTCATTTTATCGCTGCTTCTTATAGTTAATAGTACATAGCTTGATTCCTTACAAATATTTTTTGCCTACTGTGTGACTCTGGAAGAGTCAATAAATCACACATTACTCCCAGATCACCCTTGAAAAGTGACACTTGTGTCCACTGGGCTTATATAGTTAAGAAATGCATGTTTATTAATTTAATTTAATTTTTTATTTATTATTTGTTGACATGGTAAGTAAACTAGCCATTAAACCCTTTACAGCCATTACAGAGGACACAACAGCTAGATACACTGCAGTACATATGGACAATTTACTATAGTCAATTAATCAAATAGAGGAGGAAGCTGGAGTTCCTGGGAAACCCACAAATATATTGAGAAAGTATGCAAAATCTATACATATAATCACTGAAAATTAGGACTGACTGTAAGGCAGATAGATGTTAACCACTGAGCCACCAAACTATCCAGCACTCAGTAAAACTATTGTGCATCATTATATACCAATGATTTCTGTTGCTCATCTTTCTCTCTCTCTCTCTCTCTCTAACATAGATGACAAGCAGGTGGGGTATTTCATTTAGATGCTTTAATACATAGGAACACATCAGGATGGATAGCAGTATCATAAAATACTAACAAACTAGTTAACAGACCTTACATACATACATGTTTACATCTCAACTGCTTACTACAACATGGCAGTCCAGTTTACATGTGCTCAGTATTTGTGCAAGCCCTTGGATAGCTTTTTAAAGGTACACACACACACATATCAATCTATATCCTCCCTCTTAAAAAGATTGCCTTTTGTAAAAACAAAATCAAAGCTAGACATGCATTACTAGACACATTAGAAATAAAACACAATGTTCATGCCCAAGTTGCTTCATATCTGTTGCAAAGTTTAGAGATGCAACCATATCTCGTAACATAATAGTTTGGACCAAATTTAGCAAAAGGGACAGTCTGCAGTGCGCAACTCATATCAGGAACTTCTGGATTTGTCACAGGAATGGGAATGTCCTCTGGAACTTCCTCTGGAATTGGAACACCAGGCAACTCACTCTGAGATAAAACATCTTTCTCATAGGCTATGTGCTGTGGCATAGGCTTGGACACTGGTCTCAAATGCTTCCAATTCCACCTAATGACTGCTCCTTGTGATTCCTCAATGTTCTATCTCAACTCTGGGCAAATATTCTTCATGACACCAATCCGGTCATAACCTCTGGACATTTGCATCCTTACCTTTTCTCCTATTTGTAATGGATTGAGCAGTTTTCTGGCTTTATCATAGTAGGACTTCTGGGTTAAACACTTCTTCAACAGATTGGCTTTCACTGACCTGTTGTTATTGACACGCGGAACTAACAAGTAACTACTGATTGGTAATGTGGTTGTGGTATGTCTCAACAGAAGTCTCTGAGCAAGTGAACCAATATGTTTATCATGAGGAATATTTCTGAGATTCAAGAGATTCAGGAAAACATCACTAGTATCTCATTTTGACTTCTCAATTAACTGTTTTGCACTTTGAACTGCACGCTCTGCCAAACCATTTGACTGTGGGTACTCAGTGCTACTTGGGACATGAGTAAAGCCCCATTCTTCAGCAAATCTTTTGAACTGTTGGCTTGGAAACTGCATTCCCTTGTCAGAAATAACTTTGTGTGGACTCATATATGGAAGCCCAGGAGTCTGATTTAGCTGAAATGGTTCCTTTTGTTGATGCAGCTTGGTACAATTACACACATAACAAGATGAAAGTGCTTTCTCAATATCTTGTGGCATAGAAGGCCAAAATACTAGTTCTCTCACCCTTCTTTTGGTAGAGTTGGTACCTGGGTAACCACAATGCAAGATAGTAATGTACCTTTGTTGCAAGCACTTTGGCACAATTACCTTCGGACCTTTCTTAAGGATACCTTTGTCAGATAAAATCTTGTCTCTGTATGGAAAATAATTTTGCACTTCTTGAAGTAAACTAGATTGCTTTGACAGCCATCCTTGACTGATAAAGTGGTGAAGTCTCTGTAAAACTGGATGTGTGGCTATGTGATCTCTCAACTCATCATGATGTGTGGAAGAAAAATTTCTCACATCCATGACTTCAAAATCAAGGTTCTCATTCTCATACTAGTTTGTGGTGTTTCTTTGTGATCTGGATAAGGTATCAGTAAGATAAAGAAGTTTGCCTTTCTTGTAGATAAGATTGAAATTTTACTTTTCCAATCTCAGCATCTTGCATTGCAGTCTGGCTGGAGCTGAATGCACAGGTTTTGTCAAAAGTGTGACTAAAGGTCGGTGGCCTGTTTTGATCTGGATAGGTCTACCATAAACATAATCATGGAACTTCAAACATGCAAACACAATTGCCAAAAGCTCTTTCTTGATCTGGCATTCTGCATTTCAGTTTGGGTAAGAGTTCTCGATGCATAGTCAATAGGTTGATCCTCACATAGAATGACTGCACCAAGACCAAATTTCTAAGCATTACAGGAAAGTGTAACTGGCTTGTGAACATCACAATATCGGAGAGTTGGTGGACTGGCAATTCTCTGTTTCAGAACTTCAAATGGTCTTTGGTGTTGCTCTGACTGAGATCAGGATACATCTTTACATGTCAGCTCTCTGAGTGGAGTTGATAGTTGGATCAAGTCTGGAGTGAACTGACCTAGGTAGTTAACCATGTCAAGAAAACATTGCAGGGCTTGAACATTGTCTGGAGCTGGCATCTCGAGAATGGCTATTAGCTTAAAAGAGTTTGGTCATAAGCCTGTACTTGTAAATAAATGATCAACATAAGTAACTTCTTGTAGCCTGAATTTGCATTTCTGTGGATTGAACTTAAGATTCACTTGGCGTGCCCTTTCTAGAACTTTTCTGAGGTTTTCGTCAAGCTCTGCTTCATCATGACCTCCTACTAGTATGTTGTTGACTGTAATAGCTCAAGGATACCCAGAAAAAAATTGCTCCATTGCCCGCTAAAAGACTTCACATGCAGAATTTATCTCAAATGGCATTCTCAAAAATCTGTACCTGCCAAACGGAGTACGGAATGTAGTGAGCAATGAAGATTTCTTGTCAAGCTGAATTTGCCAAAATGAACTCTGCATCTAAGACAGAAAAAATAGTGGCATTTGGCATCAAGGCTGCAACTTCTTCATCTGGGTGCATTGGATGATGAGATCTTTTGAGTACTTTGTTCAAATCTCCTGGATCAATACATAGTCTAATGTCATCTGAGCTTTTCTTATGAGCTACCACCATGGAGGAAACCCATTCAGTTGGAATTGCAACTGGACAAATCACTCCTTGCCACACCATTTTATCTAGCTTGGCTTTGACTCTATCCTGCATGGCTATTGGAACTTTTCATGCTGGCCTGATAATTGGGCTGGCCTCTGGGTCTAACTTCACAGAGTACACAGCTAGAAATTTGCCAAGTTTGTCTTTGAAAAGATCAGCATAAGTAAAAAATATGTACTGGGCAAAATTAGACTAGTGGTCTTTTAACCTAACCTGATGGACTTCCTTATTAAAAGAAAGCAGTCCCATTTTCAAACTGTCCCTGAGCCATAATAATGACTGGATGTGCAACTTGACCACATAAAATAGCAAGTTATAACTTCTTCCAGCAGAGTAACATGAAAGCACTACTGAGCATTCTGTTTGAATTTCTTCGCCTCAATATGCAACAAGCTTCACACACCTTGCCAAATCAAGCCTTTCACCATGACACACTCTAGCGAATGTTTCTGCTGACATAACATTGCACTTGGAACCTGTGTCAACTTTGAACTCTTTGCATTTGTCATTTATCTGAACAGTACAAAATACTTCCTTCTTTGCCCTTAAATCTACTGCATTGACTGTCTCATAAAGCACTGATACACCATCCACATAATTGGTAGGGTTGCAGCTTTCTAACTGATCAACACATTTCTTAAAATGTTCCCTTTTAATAAAAGAATGTGGGCCTTTTTATTTACAAAACCTTTTGAAATTATTCCATTTATTGCATTTGTGGCATTGTTGACCAAAAGCTAAACAGTTTTCCCTTTTAGACTGACAGTTAACAATGAAACTAGGTTGGGGCCCATGTTTGAGTTTGCTGACTCATTCTTATGCTTCACCGTGACTGTGCAAACTCTGGAATTTGCTGGAAAAGTTCTGGGGTTTACCAGTGATTGCTGCAGGGGCTACAGTTGCTGACATGTACTTGGGCCTGTTTCTGTTAACTACATGCTGCATACGATCAACATGAGCTTTGTCACTGTGCCTTCTAGAGCTGTTCTCATTTGTAAGCATATTTGTGTGCTTTTCTGTAAGCTCATATATCTGACAAATCTCAATGGCCTTATTCAAAGTTAAATCATTGTCACAAAGCAAAATCTTTCTCACAGCATCATCTTTAATACCACACAAGTCTGGCCTTTATCAGCTCATTCCTTAAATCACCAAATCATCACTTTTTAGCTTTATTTCTCATGTCAGTTGTATATGCTGCAAAAGTTTCACCAGGCTTTTGATCCTTTGTATACAATAAGTGCCTTTCAATTGTTGCATTTGTCTGGGGGTTACACATTTCTCTAAATTTACATTTTAAGCACTCAGGGTCCTCCCTTGACTGCCTGTACAACAATATGTTTTCTTCTTCTCCTGTGTAGATAGCAGGTGCATACACAAATGAACGTCCCCTTTCTATAGTTTCTGACTCAGCAAAATTAATCAGAATAAATGCCTTTGTATGATCATCTTTATCAGAAAATGCAGCATGTATGAAAATGTTGTACTCCTGCTCAAACACTCTCCAGTTCTCAGCAATATTACTGTCAAACACAATTGCTCTGGGCTTTCTAAATCTGTCTGCCATGCCCACAAAGTATACACAAACACACTAAAAATATGAACCTTGTAATTATGTACGAACAGACTGCTCTGTGAGCTTATAATAACATTCAAATTCACAATAAACTCTTCAAAATACTTTTCTTTGTGAAATATGTTCTGTAATAGCTGTATTCTGTGAAATATACCCTACAATGGCTGTACTCTGCAAAATAACTTTACTGTGGCACTGCACAAACATGCAAACACTTTATACACTTCTGATAACTCAGATATTTTTGCTTAATACGAAAAATGCATGCTTTGTGAAAATGCAGTCAGTTTCCTTTATTTTTTTAATTTTATGCAACTTGGACTTTATTTCAAACATTTTCCGTAGTAATTTGAATATTTTATCAATATTGCACATATCAGTTTATGAAAAAAATCATTTAGAACATTCTATATGCTTCGTTTTATATTTTGCAAAAAAGAAATAGTACTGAGCAAGTTTTAATACCTGAAATTAATTTCTGACTGTTTTACAAAGTATGCACCTTTTAAGGATGATTCACCCTTGGGTATTAGCTGCGCATCTCTCGGTCTTGCTTTTTGATCCCTTTCTGACACCATGTCCTTTTAGACATGTCGCTTCTGACCCCATGTCGCTCATCTCTCTCTCTAACATAGATGATAAGCAGGCGGAGTATTTCATTAAGATGCTTTAATACATAGAAACACATCAGTATGGATAGCGGTATCATAAAATGCAAACAAACTAGTTAACAGACAGACCTTTTATACATACATGTTTACATCTTAAATGCTTACTGCAACATGGCAGTCTAGTCTGCACATGCTCAGTATTTATACACTTGTGCAAGCCTTTGGATAGGTTCTTAAAGGTACATACACACATTGATCTACAGTTTCGTTTTGCAATAGTTTGACAATGCACTACTGAGTTTGTTACCCTAACAGCTACTTCATTTGCAACTGTCCAAATTACTTGTACATTTCAGTCTATGAGGGAAAGTATTTGATCTCTTCTGTGGCACTCAGATATCAACTGAAGTTTCCAGCCTACACAAATTTTATTTTTGGACTGAGGAGGTACACACTGTTTAAATAATACATTAAACTGAAGTCATCCTGTAAGATATTTGCAATGATTGGTTATTCTCATTGTTATGTAGTCTCTGAAGTCATACCATATATTTGTTTGGTGGAGAGAAGTTTAGGTATACATGCAATGATAAACATGCTGTCCTGATGATCAATTATTTAAGTGACTGACAGCAAATAGTACTTTTGTCCATCCATGTAGATAACCTGAAACTGTATTCCATTAAACTAGTGATTTACAGAGATCATTTATATGTCCAGCTGCTTGTATAGTTGGCATTGTGTATGCCATACCTATTAGACTCTTCATTCCTTTGCTGAGATTTGAACTTCATTTCCTATAAAGATTTAATCTTATTCATATCATATTTCTTTTGGCACTCCGTATAGTCAGAATATTTTCTAGTCTTTATGAGACCATTGTTTGATTGAGCTTTTTGCCTGTCTGTGCTTTTAGTATTGCTGTGTAATTATGTACCATGGCCAAGCAATATTGCTGGTTCTGTTTGAGATGCAATGGTCCAAAAAGTCAGCTTATTGTATCTGGTTCATAGTTGAGCCTTGACACAATTTTATAATTTTTTGTTTGAAATATTTATGGTTTAACTATGTGGCACATCTCACAGAGTTAAGTTGTACTGGACATTATTTTTTCATTCGTCGCACTATGTTCTCAGGCCCAATGTATCATATTGTTTATCCCTTGATGACCATTTTGTTTGTGGGTCTATTTAGCAGGTATCCTGACTTATGCGTTCTTACTGCTCTCTGTGACTCAGTGCTGTCATACAATCTGCCATTTGATTGCACTCTTTTCCATGGAGTTGTCTTGTGCGTGCATATCCACATATCAGATAAGCGTGACTTCCAAGATCTTGATTCCAGATACTCTTATCATTCTTTTACATTTGCATACGTAGGATTTTCATACATTTTTTATTAACAACACTATTAGGCCTTTGAAATTTCCTTTGCTGTCAGTGTAGATATATACATTTTTAGAAATAAATTGTTCAGTTTCTTAGGGTTCAGATTTCAGTTTAACTTGATTACTTGATCCAACTGCCACTCCTTTATACATAACTGTTTAGCGTTCTGGATAAAAAGCTACTACAGTCCATTTTCTTGCAACAGTTTCATGCTTTGCAGGCCTTTTAGTAAGCCAAGTACATCCTTTTCTTGGTTAAGTAAATTATCAAATGTTGGCACTATCTTAACAGGGGATCCCAGTAAGGATGGATAAGGTAACAGCTCCCAAATCTTCCATAACTACTAGACTATCCCCTCTGTTGTCCTTGAGAGACTTCCGCCACAATATTATCTCACTGTTGTAGGTACCACCACTACCATTTAGTGCTGTCAAAGCTTTGACTAGTAATGTAGCTGTCACAACTAAATCTCTTAAGTATCCCAGGATAAGATAATCCAAATTGACAATCACTGGTTGTTGTTTTGTGATACTTTCAGAACTGCCAAACCTTTTTTTTTTCAAGAGCAGGTAGCATGTTTGGTAACATAGTTAAACTCTTCAACTGGAGTCCATATGGTACTTTGTGTTTGGACCCTGGATTTTGCTAATGCAATCCCCAGAGCATAACATATTTTGGTACATTTATTCTAAGATAACAAGGTTGATTAGTACTTATTAGTTCCAGTTCCATATTTTGTTTCAGCACCTTATTTGAATGCAGCTTATTGTTGAGAACCCCAGATAAAAATGAATTTTCTTCTTGGCAAATGTATGAGCTGATTTCAGCATAAGTCCAACATGATGAATGATTCTTTAAAAGGACCCCATGGCCCCGAGAAAGGCTTGTGTGTGTTGCTTTTTCTGTGATACATTTATTTTTAAATGCTTTCTACTCTTTCATGTTATACTTCACATTTGGATGTATTCTAAATCATTCCAAGTAATTCACACTGGTTCCTTTCTTCTCATATTCTTTTCTGGACTTAATAGCTCACCATCTCTCTACATCTTTTCCATATCATCCATGACTTTTGGCAGAATAACTTAAACTTCTTTCTGGTTTCCAATCAGGATGATATTATCATTGTAATAGAAACCAGCTATTCCTTTCATGTCCATTTTCTGTAAGATTCTTGCAATCAAATCAGTCAGTGGCAGAGTGAGAGGTTATATAGATATCATTGTGGAAATACCTGGAATGTACTGTGTCAACAATCTCATGTGAATGCAAAGTGGAGTCAGCATTGTTTAGCTACTGGAAGTGAGAAGAAATAATTGGCTGGGCCAGACAGCATAGAACTGCACACCTTTTTAGAACTAATCATTCAGTGATTATAGAAATGTCAGAAACAGCTAATGCTAAGGGTGGATTTACCTTATTTATTCTACTACAGTCGACCATCATCTCTCAAGAACCACCCAGTTTTGTTATTAGTCATACCAGACTGCTGTATATATTCACAGCAGGCAGCAAAATTACAACACATAAAAGTTCTGTGATTGCCTCTGTTGTTTTATAATGTCTATCGGTAAATTATGCTGCTTAACAATCATAGTTTGCATTAGTAGATGAATATGTAGTGATTTCCTCTGTGTAACCATTTGTCATGGCTTTTACAGCATTAATTGAGTTAAGTCTCACCCCAAACTGAAAAAGGCCTGCAGTGGTTTCCAAGATCCTCCCTTGAAGAATGTCTGTTCCTAAGATGCATTTTAGATCTTTTGCTATTACTAGCTACAGGGACAAGCAAAAAGATCCCATTCTCAAATGCCATTGGTAGTCTAGTCTTAACCCCTGTTGTTCTAGTATCTCCATACCGCTTATTCTCTACCCATAATCCTTTGTTCATATTTTTGTCTGAAATCATTATTTCCTCTTTCTTGCCTTCCATATTCTCTCTCTTCTTTTTCCCTTGCTTTTCTTGTTTGATATTTCTTATCTGCATGTTTTCTATTCATTTTATTCAAGTATTCTGGGCTTAAACATTTCTAAAAAAATGACTTGATGGGTTAGTCATCTCTGCAAAGCATCTGTATGCCATGTCTTTCATCATGATTTGAATCCATTCATTCTATTACATGAATCCAATCTTGTAATATATCCACACCTGTTGACCTACTGCTCTGCCTAACAAACCAGTAGTTCTTTCCAACAATCTGAACCATTTTAATAAGCTGATTTTTGCACTGAAATAGAAAGCTTACCCATCAAAACTATCATCTGCAAAAAAAAGGTTCCTTGTTTTCATCCATGAGATTGATTGCCATTACCATAGTCATCTCTTTCAACTGCTGCATTGCTTCTTCTCAGGGTCCAAGTTCATCTGAAGGATCACTAGCATCTGATGAGAGTAACATGAAGGCTTCAGACAGCCAAGCGCACAAAAATTAAGTAATATGGTTTCTCAGTTTGATTTTATTTAACATTTGGCTTAATCACAGGAGAAACTGTGTTAACATGGCTCATGCAAGTTACTCAGGGAAATGCTCTAATACTGTGATGAAATGAGCAGATGCACATGCCCCAAACCCCCATTCAGAGCCAGATCATGGTCAAACAGCATCTTTGGCAGAGTAATAGATCAATGCCCCCCTTGACCCCCAACCCAGTTTTTCATTACTTGGCTATCTCTCCCCAGTTAGCATAAACACTGTTCAATCCTGCCAGTATCCAGACTAATGTCTTCTTCACTGCTGCAAGGATTACAGATGCTTGGATTTAATTAAAACGTCTATTTTAAATGTTATAGTACAAACACTGATAGCCATTTGATAAACAAAACGATGCAGTCTCACAATAATAAACAGACTTAGCATAAGCAACAATAAACTTCTCTACCCCTGAAACTCACATTCATTGAAACAGCATTGAAACCCACATTCATATATAAGTGCATCAGACCAGTGGTGGATTAAGTGTACCTTTGAGATGTTTTTAAATCATGACAACCCCATACACAGACATTTTTAGGGCCATGCATAAATGCATGAGTTAATTGATTCACCTTCCTGATTGTATTAAATGATATTCCTTGTTAAATACAGCAACACTCAGTGTGTGTTTTAAATCTGTAGTTTTGAACATTTTCCAGTAATTACTGAAGAAAAACATATGAACCAATAATGACAAAACTACTGATTTCAGAATGTTTGAACCTTATGAAAAGTTATTCTAACTGCTTGATGTCATAATCCATCAATATCATTCAGTATGCACAATCTCTGCAGATGCTGAAGTTACCTGAATAATTCCACATTAAAGAGAACTGTAACTAATGAAGAGATTGCTGCTGGCAAACAATTTTGCATTTCAGTGCTTCATCTATAAACTCAGTGCCTGACAACTTTGCATTTCAGTGCTTCATCTAAAAACTCATTGCCTGCTGCCCTTGAACAATAAATTACCTATTTTACATTAAAAACACATTGGTATGCTGGTGATATGCAATAGGGAATAGGTAGCAAATCAACCGGCCTAGTTACTAGGCATCTCATCCAACCAAAGGCACATAAAGGAGTGCAACACCCCCTCCCCATGCTGCAAGGTAGTGTCAGCAGTTGATCTACCTGGTGTAGGCAGAGTATCCACAGCCTTCTGCACAAAAAACAAGTCTATCTGTTGCACCACTGACACTGAACAAACACTATGAAACTCTATGACTGACAATGACAGACTCAATCCTTGTAATTTACAAATCCAAAAAAAAATGAAATTAAATGAAAACTGGTAGTTGGAGTGGAGGTTTATGGCACCTGCTTGTTAATAATTACGTTTCAGGGTTTGGCTCTAAGCAAAGTCACTTAACTAGGCAGCTCCCCTAACAAGGGCATTTCACACATTTTCACTGGAACAGTACTGTTCACACACGCAGAGTCTGCATCTCATCATTTGCATTGCACCTTAATTAATGCACATAATGGAATGGGGGCAGTGCACTCACTTGGCTGGAATGGGTAGACAGCTGCATCCATTTCTCCTGTGAATTTACTTGGCTGCTGCTTTGTTCTGTTCTACCTACTTAAAAATCCTGCATTTTTTCCTGAAGATGATGTTAGAACAATATCCTAATGCTGAAGATTTGGGAGCTTGCTGTTCTTGACAAAAGTCTCCTGCCAGGTCCTAAAGCCCTATTGTGTTTATGTATGTTGACTGCTTGGCACTTGTTTTATTTATGGAACACACTTTTATTTATTTGATTTATTTTATAGTGAAGCCAGACCCCACCAGCCAACATGCCCCCCCCAGCCAACATGGACCCTAGGCAGCTGCCTAAGTTTCCTGTGCTGGATCCTGTTCTGCCACCACATGAAGACACATACACCCACACCACAATTCCTCAATATAAACTCCAAATTCTCACCAAAATGGGGAACGGGGTTATGCAACATCAAGCAACTCCAGCATCCAGATAATTCCAAATATATTTAATAAGGTAACAATAATCAGAGAATATATTTCCAAATATTTATAGGATCAAAAGAGTCACAATCTAGCAGCCTGAAGTGGTGAACAGCAGTAAACTGGATTCAGCCTGAAACAGCCTTCATGAGTACCAGTTTACTACTGTTTACCACTTGAGGCTACTTAAATTGTGAGTCTTTTGATCTAATATATATATTTAGAAAGGTATTTGCCCTTTATTTTAACCTTATTTTCTATATTTTGGGTTTTCTGAGTGCTGAAATTGCTTGTTTTGTTTTGGTCCATGCACAGGAAATAAGGGAACATGCATGCCTTATGTGTCAAAAAACGAGTTAAGACCTGGGAAGGAAACAGTGAGGTGATTATGATTTCATTTATTTGGTGCTTTTCCAGATGTATATTGCCTGGTATTGAATGAATGCCACAATCGTTTGATTTTTTCAGACATTTGTCTGTCATTTCCTCAAACAACCATGCAGGGGACTTCAACCCAACTATTCACCTTACAAAAGGTAAGTTTAATGCTTAGCTGTCTATCTAGGACACTAAACTGGTACTTCAAGCTGAATCAAGGAATGTACTTCATTGAGGATGCTTTGGCTATCTGGATTAATGTTATACTGACAGTGAGAAAATAGTTCCTAGGTAGACTAGTTTTGGACTTGGTACAGGAATTCAATAAGATCATTCCTTCATTAAAGTTTCCCGAAGTTACTTGAGACATTGATGCAGATCAAATAGTTAAGGTTTTAAAAGATTTAAGATTAGGGGATCAGTAAAAAAAAGTGAAGGAAGGGTGTGGAGAAACTGGGTGCCTGTTCCTAGAAGTTTTGTCAGTTTTACAATATAATGTGGGAGATTAAGTAGTAAATTATTAGACACTTATGGAAAACATCAGACATGGTTAAGTAACTGTAGGCTAATCCATGCAGCTTTAGAAAAGGCTGAGGAAAAAACAGAAGAAGCAAGGATAATTTACTTACTAGAATCTTCTTCTTAATTTACTTATTAGAATAATTCAGCAGAAAAGGTAGTGAAGGATGTAAGTATATGTTTGACCTCATCCCTCAAAGGGTAAAGTTTAAGGTCTTGTTTGTAAACTTGGGTTTTATATTATACAAAGAGAAAGGGAATTGTCACATTTTGGAAGGAAACTTCCTCTTTCTTGAAGATGAAGGGGTCAGGCAAACAGTGAAAGTGCAACCTGTGTTGGAATAAAGGGGGATAGATGACAATGCTGTAAATAGGCAGTAGTGATCCAAGATGTGGCCACATAACCAAGTATTGTTATTAAACTTGATCATAAAAGTATGTTAACGCAGTTTCACAGAGTGTGGGACAGTGAGTGTGTCTGTGTGTGTGTGTGTGTGTGTGTGTGTGTGTGTGTGTGTGTGTGTGTGTGTGTGTGTTTGGGGGGGTGTTATACTAACTGGTGATGAAATGAGTATATGTGCATACTTAGAAACAGAACTAGAAATCAAAATCATGATTAACTGACATTTTTCAGCCTGATTACTCTGGTAGTCACCAGCTTTTACAACTTTTACCAAACAAGCTGAAGTTTCCCTACTTGAACCTACTTCAGGACTAACAAGATCCACACTGAGGTTGAAGTAGACCTGAGGGTGAGTGGCTAGAACTACAGCTGGATGAAGCTGTTGCAACATCTGGGTTCCATTATTATAACAGCTGTTGGTGTCTTTAGATGATGTGATAGCTATTGAGGGTATTCAAAAGATCGTTTTGGTTTTAGCAAGTTCTTCGTGGATTTAAGCTGAAATAGCAGTTGATGGAACTATTTAGCCAGTTGTTCTTGTTTATAGATGTAAAAACAGCTATTGATCTTGTTCTGTTTTTTTTTTTTTTTTTGGGGGGGGGGTATTTTTTTTTCATTGTAGCTATAAAACCAGGTGTTGCACTTTATTTTTTGGGATTTTAGTTTTTCAGAGCTTAAGTTGGTAGCTCGTTCTTTTAAAGGCTACCTGTGATAACAGCTGCTAGAGAATGTTATGTTTATACCTATTGTTTTGTTGCGGATCATGTTAAAATCTTCAGTCTAAAGCTTTAAAAAATCTTAGCTGTCTACTTTAAAAAGGAGAATAAAAGATTCTTAATCCCTTGGATTTCATTAAAATAATCTTTATTGGCATGATCTTACTTAACCCAAAAAGGATCAGCTAATAGCCACAACAGCTGTTATTACAGGTCAAGATATGTCTCAAGGCAGCAACAGTTACTATAAAGGCTAAAGGCCCAACAGCTGTTATAACACATTCCTCCAGTCATGGTTCCAGTTACTTGCTCTTATGTCTATTCCAACCTCAGCACAGACATTTTTTTATTACGGAATTTAACTCAATTGCCTATGCTGGAGTGGCTTTCAAGTTGGTTATATTAACCAATAAATTTTATTAAGTTAATGAAATTACATTGAAGATCATCAACACTACAATGTTATCAGCTAGGTGATCCCATGTTCAATACCCAGCAGGTCCGGCTTCAGAAAAAGGAGCAGGCACAATTTTTAGCCAACAAATTATGCCTCTTGTTGAGATCACAAAGGGTTTCCCCTTTCCTCTGCGTCAAATAGAACTTTCAGCATGTTATGTTTCCATAGTAATGAATTTTTGAAAGCCCCCTTATGGAATGCTCCTAAAAAGTCCAACAGGGGAAGCATCTTCATGGAAATGTTCAAGAAGCAGATATTATAGTTAATTAATCTTGATGAGTGGATGGGAAATAGGAAATACACCCCGGAGATCAATTCTGTCTCTCTGCTCGACAGTGGCACAGGAAAATAACTTTCTTGGGTGGCGTAAGCCAGGGAACCTTGTTGGCTAGGCTTATGAAGGCCCTTGGGCTGATAGCCTAGTACCTACCTATGAACCTATGAACCTATAAATTCATGCACAGTATTTTGAATCAGCTCTGCAGATGAAGGTACAAATCAAACAAGCTCGGCTGCAAAGAAATGATATAAACTGTGTTTTTTTTTTCTCTCTGAAAAGCAAAGCAAGCAGGAAGCAGATTAATACCATTACATGTTTGTCTTCTTTGGAAAGCATAGAATAGTTGCATATCATTCTGTGCATCCAGCTGAAGAACCAATTCAGCACCAAGTCTTTACAGGTATTTGAAATCCAGTCATATGTTGCTCTGACATTTCCTCAATTGTATTTAAAAGCAGTCTGCTGTGAAAAAAATGACTTGTTATGACTTGTTGTCAGATATTACAAATATGTAGTCTAATTAACTACACCTAAGAAACCCCCCATTTTCATATATTGCTTTCCAGTACAGCAGTGTTAAGCAAAGTTCACAAAATGTCATGCCCAGTACTTTCATTTATTATGCAACATGAAAACTCAAAACAATCATTTTACATTAACCCTGTTATGTCTGTCTGTGGCATTCTGTTTGTTGTTGTGTATCCCACAGATCATGTACTTGAAGCACAGATGTTGCTGTTTCAGTGAAAAGCAACATCCACTTGTCAACTACAGGGGAGCAAAACATAATGATTTTAGCAAAATGCTAAATGCTGTCAACAAACCTTCTTTTGGCAAATAATGTTAATCCTAAAAAGAAGATGTGCTTCAATACAAATTAAAAAAATATGCAAAGATACACTTTCTCTTCCAGAAATCTGGAAACATGACTTTGGTTCTGTTTTGACATTTAATAGTCACTCAAATAAGAATTTATGCAGAGCTTTGCCCATAAGATAAATCACTGCCTAATGCCTAATAAGAGAAATTTTTGTTAGACCCTACCACAAATGGACTACAATGTTGCTAGCAGACTTGCATATAACAGACTGCCAACTACAAGCAGTCCCTCAGGCGTATGGACATTTGTGGGGAATATTAATACCCTTTGTGGGGAATATTAATCATCTTCTACCAAAGGTTTAAGTGCTGAAGAGTAGATGGATTAATTTATTAAATTAATATATCCTTGACTGAAAAGCTACTATTCCAAGGTACTCCATCACCCCCAACTTAAGGCAGTGATCAGTTTTGCTCTCATGAGAAAAGCATTGTCTTGTTAAAATTTAGTTTAACCAGGAAAGTACCTTTCTTTCTGCTTTCATCCCTGTAGGATGATTTGAGATTGTAAGCCGAGCTCTATGTAGCTGGAATGCTAAAGTTTGACTGCTCATCGAATCTGAAAGCAAATGTCTTTAGCCTGCTACATTTTTACAAAAAAATTATTCTTCTTCATTTGACTTTTTCACTGTGCTGCAAAGCTATATAGTGAACATAAAAAGATAACAGTTTAGAATTGACATCCTTCAGTAATCTTGCACATAGTATTATCTACTTGTGTGTAAAGTGTACTGTGTTATTACTTTATTCTTTATATACATGTACAAATAAACCCATTTATTTCATGGTCAGGTTTATATCTATAAAAGGACAATTATGTGTGGTGAATCTATTCCATTATGAAGGTAAAAAATAAATAAGTAAATAAAATAAGCAGATAAAAAAAACATGACATTCAGTTACTGCTAGTACTGGCATAAACATCTTGTATTAATAGCAAGTGCATCTATTTATAATAATGACAAAGCTTTCTTTTTAACACTGAGTGAGGTGAGGTTGTAAGGGACCAATGCTGATATACTTGCTGGTAGCTTCCATAGCAGAGCTTTTTTTAACAAGCTGTTTCTTGTAGTCAGTGGTTTGATTCCAACAGCTTTGATTTAACTTTTATGTGATACTGAGCTTGTCACTTAACAAGATAGCTCCAGGGCAATTGATAAATTAAGCTAGACACCTGAACTTCATGCCTTGTGTGCACGTATGAATTTCTATATTGTAGAAAGTATGTATTAGTTCCAATCCATTTAGCATTTTTTACTCTGAATTTCTTTATAATTAATAAACTGGTACCAAAAGCAAATCTCGGGTTAAAGCAATTAAAGATTAATGTTCAATGGAATTTGTTCAGGAGGTAGAATAAATGTCTGGTAAGACCTGTAAATGCATCTGCAAATAGTCTACTTAGAAAATATCAGAGTTACTTTCATGTGAAAAAACACACTATATGTATCACCTATAAACTGAAATACACTCTGCAGCAGATTAATGTCTTGAATTTCATAGCTCCAACCAATAACTATGAAATGCCAAGTTTGAACTGTCTTTTTAGCGTAACGCTTTTATTTAGCTATATTTCTTAAGTATGATTAATTTGCCACCATAAATATATCAATTCATGCATGCATTTTTGTTTTCAGTTACTTATTTATTTCAAACTGCAATATTGTCTTACTTTAAGGAACTAGACTGCAGAAGTTATCAGTTAGTCTTTGATTCTTACTGGAACATGCGTAGGTTGTTATGGTTCTTTAGACTAAAACAGTTCATTCTTTGTCTCTTTTCTGTGAATAAGGACTATTGCTGTAAATTTTCTGTGATAAGCCTATGTGTTTCCATCAACACAAGTTTAACTTAGAAAATGATTTTTACTTTCCTGTAAATATTAAACAAGCTTTTGTGCTCATTGGCCATTGTTTCTTTTGTCCATTCATTGCAAAGAATTATTTTTCATAGTAGTCTAAGCATTCCATTACACAATTTCTTGACTAGACATATTTCTTTAACAGTATACTTATTGTTGTATTAGATCAGATGTCAGTAACCAATGTTCATTGACTGCAAATAATAAAGACTGAGAAATTCTATTTTATATGCAATACAAATAACCATTTAATGTTCCCTTCTGACCATGACACCAGCAGATCTTTTTTCAGACATAGCTCCCCAGTCTCTTTATCTACTTAAAAGAATTTATAGAATAATTATGTGAGTTGAATCATTTTCAAAGCATTTGCACTGAAAAGTATGTTTACATCTTGATTGAGCGCATTGCTTAGGAATTTAAGGTCCATTACATCAGGCAGGATGCTTAAACAGACTGATACTGTTTATTCTTTCCTGCTTTCACAAAACTGCTATGAACTCATTCATGTACTATATATATATATCTATATATATATATATATATATATATATATATATATATATATATATATATATTTATATATACACACACACATACACAGAGAGAGGGTCCTTAATGCGTTTTTTTATTCTAAAGCTGTCATCTTGATAATTTAATAAGTTAAATAAAAAGACTACTTCTTTTTGATGACATCTCATCAGTGAATTGTGAATCAGTCACTAATATGGACAAGTATGTTAAGAAAGGTAAGGGCCTTTAAGACAGATGGTAAACCAACATGTGTTGCACACACAAAAAACATTACTAGGGTACCCTGGAGCATGCATTTATATCCAGCATTTCATAACCACATTTAACTGAAAATCTGTCTAAAACTAGCAAAAGCTAATTGCAGATTTTAGCTGTCAGAGGAGGTGAGGACATGACTTCATGGGAATACCTTAAAGTTCCGATTGATGCAACTGAAAGCTCAAATGAAGGAGGAGCTTACTATACTGTATTCACTGATATATCAATGTCATAGAACACCAGTTCCAAAACCGAACAACTCATTCCAGATGAATACAAGAATTCCTTAATATGTGGATTGAAGGCCAAAGGTAAACTTTAGATTGGTTTATTATAATAAAAATATATATTGGTTAGATTATATAGATTGGTTTATTATAATAAAAATATATATATTGGGCGGCGCAGTGGTGCAGCGGTTAACATTGTCACCTCACAGCAAGAGGTTCACCGGTTCGATTCTCGGCTGGGGTGCCTTCTGTGTGGAGTTTGCATGTTCTCCCTGTGTTCGCGTGGGTTTCCTCCGGGTACTCCGGTTTCCTCCCACATTCCAAAGACATGCATCTGGAGCATTTCTCCCCGGGCCTCCGCTGAAAATAGGCTCTGTGGAACCTAGTCAGACTTTCCCGGTCAACAAATGATAAATAAAAAAAAAATAAAAATAAAATGCATAAGACTGTACACTAGGCATGGATTACACAAGTAGCACCTACACAAAGGTTCTTTGAAATAAAAGACTCCCAGAATTAACAGCCAGCATTCTGTAGTAGACTGTTTTTACAAAATGAGGGACAGACCAGCACTATCTTGGAAAACTTGATTTGGAAGATTTTTTTTACATATATATATATATATATATATATATATATATATATATATATATATATATATATATTAATATATGTATATCTATACATATATATATATATATATATATATATATATATATATATGTATAGATATACATATATAACTATGTATATATATATATATATATATATATATATATATATATATATATATATATACATACACACATACATACATACATACATACGGATTCACTTTATAATCCCAAAATCCTGAAATATCGTATTTCAGAATTTCGAGATCATAAAGCCGAAACCTGACAATCCCGAAAACCCAGAAGCGTGAATTTTAAAATTGCGAACACTACACTAACCATACACCACACACACACACACACACACACACACACACACACACACACACACACACACACACACACACACATAGCTTCTCCCAACACACAAACACTCAAACCTACATTACATACAAGCAGGGGGGAAGCCCCCCTGCACCCCCAATGTGGGGAGGCTGCACCCCCCCCCACACACACACTACTTAAATATACTAACTCCATGGTCACACTACACAGACAAACACACAAAAACACCACCATACAAGCTACATTCCCCTCATACACACAGACCTAACACACTGGCACACACTAAAGCCCCTAACCAAAACCGTTAAACATAAATACTTACCTGATCTTCCAGCTATCCCTTCACACAGTGCAACACCAGAAGCGCTACTTCAAAATCTCCGTACTTCATGATTTTGAAATTCGCGCTTCTGGGGTTTCGAACTTTTGAGCTTTTGTCTTTATAATTCCGGGATTCTGAAATTCTGTATTTCAGAATTTTGGTATTATAAAGTGATATACACACACACACACACACACACACACACACACACACACACACACACACACACACACACACACAAATATATATGTTGAGAGAGAGTGTTTGTGTGCGTGTGTGTGGGGGGGCATGTGTGGGTCTGTGCATATATGTGTGTGTGTGTGTGTGTGTGTGTGTGTGTGTGTGTGTGTGTGTGTGTGTGTGTGTGTGTGTGTGTGTGTGTGTGCTTGTGGTACATATCCTCAGTTAACTAGGAAAGTAATGCTTTTACTCTGTACTGGAACAAAGAGTTTTGCCCAAACTAATTCTTTTGCACAAACTGATTCAGATTTTATTTAATTATATAAAATAAATGTTAGCACTAGTCTGTTGCTTTATTGGATTAGTTTATTAGTATGTTTTCATTTTATGATCATGGTACATTCATACCTTTCAGTCCATATAGTACTCTTGGGGGATGATGATGATGGGATAAACAACATGTTACACTGAGTTATAACACTGAAAACTGCCAAGATTATGTGTTCAGTGTAACATGTATAAAAGAATAGGGGAAGACAAGCAGCACATTGGATATAGAAGAGGGCATGTCATCCACTAGGTACCTTGGGAAAAACTAATGTAGCACAAGGACATTAAGAAGAGGAAGTTTTCCTCATGAGATACAAAGGTGCGATTAGTCAAATATGTACTGGCAGACATTCCGTATCACAGATTTATGGGTGGACTAGATGTTTTTGTAAGAATGACCACCTTTGTCCTCCATTTTATAAGCAACCTATGAATGACATTTCGCAAAAAGATGAAAATTGAGAGAAATAAATCCAAAAGGTACAACAAAAACATAAATGTGTTTGTAGGAAAACAAATGTTTCTCAGGTGTATTTTTGTCTACAGATATGATTAATTCCTAGCATGTGACAAAGTGATGCTGTGGTTATCATTGCTACCTCACAATTTTTAGTTCTTTAATTCAGTCCGAGGCTTGGGTGCCTTCTCTGTGGAGTCTGCATGTTCTCACTGGGTTTGTATGGGTTATCAATGGAGCCACCTGTTTTACTACATCTGGCACATGCCAAGAAGTGAATCTGAGGGCCTCTAAAGTGCCTATAAGTGTGAGTGTGTTCAATGTGTCTGAGGGGTCATTGTACAAGGAATGGCTTTCCAACCAAGAATGTTTTGTCAGTTTTATGCCTAATAAGTCTTGAGATAATCTTAGGCTGCCCTCATCCCTTAAAAGGATAAAGTGGGCACTGTAACATGACGGACTTGAATGATTGGCTGAATGAATTAATTAATTATTTAGGTGATACATACTAAAATACTGCAACTGCAGACATTCAGTGATAATCTGAAAGCTTTTCATCATTCATCCATCCATTTTCACTAACCACTTGATCCATTTCATCATCACATAATACCAGAGATTTTGCTGGCAAACAATGTACATCAACCAAGAAACTTCCTGGATGGGGAATCGGTCTTGTACAGGGCACATGCATAGTCAACTTTTCTCTGATTGTGCTCCTAAGGAAGTTAGCATGTCATGTACCTTCAAGTTTTTGAGACGATGGATGAAACCTGAGACATTGCTAATGACCCAAAGACATGGGAAGGACATGTCTATACCATACAAATGGAGGATACCACATAGGAAACACCCAAGTTGGGGAGCAGACTGGAAACAAAGCACAATGAAGCAAAACTGTTAACTTCTTCGACACTGCTAGCACATTTTGTTACTTTAAATAAAATGAGACCATAACAAGATGCTTTATACATCCAGCTGTTCCACTTGCACAGTGCCACCTTCATATCATTTGGAAAGAATGGGCGTTCCTTCTTTGAAGGTTGTGCATTAAGCCCGGCAAGCCAGCATGTAAAAACCTACTGCCAATCATTAGCGGACTGGAGTTCCGCTGTGGCGACCCCTAACCGGGAATAGCCAAAAGACACAAACAAACACAAACAAAAGTGCTTCAAAATTCCTATTGCAAAAGTTCCTTAAAACTTCCATGTCATATAATATGCCTAGATCTATGCCCTGACCTGTGCTAGATCAAACAAGAGTAGCCTTTTAAGGCCACAAAAAGTGACCATTTGTCACAGTGCCCAGATTATTTGAATACTCTATCTTGCAAAAAGCCTTTGTGTTCTAATTTTATATAGTATGCATTATCTGACCTTATTGAAAACATCCTTGGAAAAATTCAAAATTTCCTTTTTTTTGTAAGTAAGCCTTACAAGTTAGCAATACATAATTAAATATAAAATCTTTACAAACAGGGGTAATATCCAACCCTTGATTCAGAGATAGTTGAGCAGCAGGACTTCTGAACAAATATACTGATATGAAACATCAAGGCAGATGGTAATCAGTCAATATGAGTAATAGTGCAGTTACAGTTCAGAGACAGTTATAGAGTATAGCAAAGTTATCTCCTGAAAGGACACTAGGGTGAAGTTATAGACATATATTAACAGGACAGTAGATAATGTTTTGTTATGAGTGAGAAAGTAGTGAGCTATGAAGTCCTAAATACACTGTGCAAATTTTTCTTGAATTGTGAAAATATGAGTTTCATAATTCCCCCTACTAGAATCTCCCAATTTTTTTCACAATATTTGGTGTTTGGGCATTATGTGAAGCAATTAGAATAGGACCCATTTTCTAAGTATTGCCTCTTCTGCATACACATAGTTACTTAGTATCATATCACCATACCATGATAGAAGAATACTGAGCTAATGACTTGACGAGCCCTATTAAGCTTAGCCACGCTTCCCAATAAACTTTGGTAGGTAATGGTTCTCAATGCATTTGTGAGGAATGTATATTCTTGGACATGGATAATCAAACATTTACAAGCTTCCTCTCTCTAGGAGAGACATAAGAGGCAGGCCAGTGGTATATTTGGAATTCCTCATCCATTAGTTCAAGTTCCATTTGATTAAACGAAGGGAAGATTTCTGCTAAACATTTATGGGAAGTCTGTTTCAAAGAAGAGGAGCCTCTAAGGCACATACCTGTCTTTCTGCCATGTTTTAGTTATGTTGTAGGCAAGGTTTAGGTCGCTGGATTAGGTTTGTCTGATGGTAGGTGTTTTACAGATGTGCAACAAGTCCATTAAGGCTGGATCTGTAAATGCTTTGTAGACCAGGCATAGTTCACTTCCCAACTGCCTGCAGGAGACTGTGTATTTAAATAATGCTTTGAGGTGGTCCACATAGGACTTGTTTTCAACCCCATGTATACTTTTTGTCAGAAATCTTTGTTGACATTCCAGTTCTTGCAAATGCCTAGTGATCTGGAATGAGTTGTGGTGAAGTGCGAGCATTGTAATCAATGATTAGTCTTATGGGAGCAAAAAACAATGGGACATGTTTGTATCTAGATGCCATGCCCCTACTTAGAAGTTTTGCAGCATAGAATGATTTCCTTGCTACAGTAGACACATACCAAATCTTTGTCTACATGCTTTCCCAAGTCCCTGACAATAAAGTGTACTCTTAGGGGTATATTATTATGCAGTAGTTCACTGGTGTGGCATTCTTACCAAAAGATTCTATGATGCACTTCCTGGCATTGAATTTTAGGCCATGACTCTGGCACCAGTTATTAGTATGTGTCAGGCCTTCTTGGAGGATATATGTGTCTTGGGGGAGAGTCAGAGACTGCTCCAAATGTACATACATCTGAAAACTTGGTCAGCCAAAACCCCTCAACATTAGCCTTGACCTCAAAGAAGTAGATCCCAAACAAGAACAGTACCAGCACTGAGCCCTGAGGCACCCCACTTGTAACTAGCCTTTTGTGAAGTAGACTCTCCAATTGTAACTTTTTGGGTCCTTTCTGTGAGCCAGCTGACTATCCAGTAGGTGGTGCATGGGTTTATACCAAATTTAGTGAGCTTGTCTACAATGCCCAAGTAGTGTACTGGGTCAAATGTCTTGGTCAGATCAAGGTAAGTAGTATGCATCAGTTTGCCTTCTTCCATGGTTTTGGTGATCTTTATAAAAAAGTCAGCCAGTCTGAAGAGGCAAGAACTGCCATTGAAAAACCTGAACTGATTTGGTTCCAGTGTCTGTAGGTTACATATGTCATCTTTTAGGATACCCATGATTATCCTCTCCATAGCTTTGTATGTCAGGTTAGTCAAGGTTATGGGCAGATAATTCTCCAGGTCTTGTGCAGCAGAAAAGCTTTGTAGTCTCCCATTCATTTTATGATGCTTGTTTGCAGGCTGTGGCTAAATATTGTTTCAAGTGGTCCTGACAGTTCTTGTTTTATGCTATAAATAAGGAGTACAGGAATATTATCAGGACCCATCAATGTTGTGTTCTTGGCTTTGAAGAGTGCCTTGAGCACCTGCTTTCTAATGATTGTTGGGGTAGTTATGGATGCGAGTGTTTCTTGAATGGTGCCCTGTGGGGATAGGTAGCTGAAATTGGACATAGATTTGATCACCAGGAGGTCTGCTATATTTTTTAGTTCTGTAAAGGTGGCAATATTTACAATTAATTCAACACATTGCTGTGTATTGCATTTCAGGTTATGGATATATCTAAAGAAAGCTTTGTGATAGTCTTTGACCTGGAAGGCTAATGTTATCCCAGATTTGGCTTTGGTGTACTTTATTAGCCCACTGAGTCTCTTGTTTAGGTTGATGATGGGTATTTTACTTTGCTGGACATTGCTCTTTTTAATTTTTCCCATGAATTTCTTCCTTTTGTTATGCAACCTATTGATGCTGGAATTCCACCAGCATAGCTTGTTTTTGACCCTGTGCTTAATCCAGGTATGTACAATTGATTATATTAGGGTTTCTGTGAATTATTCCACACGGATAGTAATATTATCAGGGTTTGGGAAGTGGCTTGAAATTTTGCCAAGGTGTCAATAGTAGAAAGTTTGTCCTAGAATAATTCCTAAAAGTTCCAGGGTTAGCTGATGTCAATGGTTTTACCTTTAATTCAAAGGAGACAGCATTATGTTCTGATCTGACCAGCAAGGATATTACACTATGGAGGGTGCAACTTTCTGACATGTTTGTGAGGGCTACATCAGGGATATTCACATTCCTAATGGGCATACAGACTAACTTCTCCAAGGTGTTTGCATTTACAAAGTCCAGGAATGATCGAAGCTGGATATTAGGAGTTGTGCATGATTCCCAGTTTATACTGGAATAATTAAAGTCATCCATGAGTATAGTGGTTGGCTGAATGGGGAGCTTCTCAACTGCATTTAAGTATGTATTTTGTTTTTTCTGGGTCATAGAGGAGAACCTGTAGCTCACAAGGATATGGCATGAAAAACTGTCTAAATATGAATCTAGAAAAGCTCAAGCATGTCATACTGATTTGTTTTAATGTAAATAGAGACACCTCCATCTTTTTTCCCTTCCTGCACAGTAGTTGATCAAAACATGTGGAAGGCACTGTAGTCCTGCATTGTCAGAGTGCTCTCCATGGCTTTAAACCATGTCTTAGTAACTACACAGATGTCTACATTCTCCAGGGTGAGAAGTTTCCTGCTTAGACTCCTGGAATTGAACAATAACACCTTCAGAATTTCCTGGGTTGGTACAATTATGTCATAATGTTTATATGGCTGGCAATGCCTACAAAGATAGTATGGGACTGGATGAGGTTTTAGCCAGTATTTGGAATCCCAGAGGAAACAGGTTTAGACCATGTCTGACAAAGCAGAGTGGTTTTTTGACCATATCTTGCCAGGCTGACAAATATTTTAACCTTCAAATTACACCATACTCTAAGCAAATTGTTAAAGTCAATTATTTTCTCTTTATATTGTGGCTGCAACCTTGGAGAACGTAGAATGTTGCTCAATGCTAGGCTTATACCAGCCCAGAACATATAGTCCAAGAGCTCCATCATATCTCTCTCTCTCTTCATATAGTTGAGGATGGTATATCTCAGGTCATTTACTGCTACATGCACTATGAGTGAGGCATCCTCATGTTTATGTGTTAACAATCAAAGTGTGTGCATGATCTGAAGGATCCTGACCCTGAATGGCAGCAGACTGTGAGTATCTTCTCACTCAGCCTGGTGAGAGGGACATCTGAGTGCCTCACAATGGAGTCTCCCATGACAAAAGTATTAGGTTATTTGTTGGGATGCCTTATGATAACAGAGTCTGTGACTCTGTGGGATGTGACAGTATGTGTCTTGTTGGGGTTTGTTTTTGTAGAGTGCTCTTGACATTCCTGATGTCACTTTTGTGAGTGTAGTGGCTGGGAGTTTTTTGTGGTTTAGCGAGATTTCATTTAAGATCTTCAGCACATGTGGTTTTACATGTCTTCTCCATACTATATGAGGGCAATAAAGGTGGGTATGTTACTGACAACCTGTTTGGTAATATAAGTGCTTGTATGTGAGATCCTTGCCTCCGTTAACATTGTATAACTATATCTCTCGCATAACATATCTATTTGTGTGAGAATTACATGGTTGTCAGTCTACATAAGGCAATTGCAACATTGCCTCTGGACACTCTTAACCATCAAGCTAGCTGCAAAGATAGCAGAGAAGTACATGTCCGTGGTATGTATCCTTATTATGTGTTCTGCAAGAGGATAGAGTGGGAGAGGTTTACAGTTAAAACACCAAGGGCTGTGTTCTCGTCTTCTCTACAAACTCTGGATGAATAAAAGCACCAACTACGTTCTAAAATTACTTGTTTATTAATAAAATAATAAAAACAATGGAAATGGTTAGTGCTTTCATTTAACCAGTGCAAACTTCTTCAGGCAATAAATCAAACACATAACTCCCTTAAATACTATTGTTCTTTATGTGATTGGATAAACTTCAAATAATTTACTCCTAACTGCCTTGGTATTAAAAGACCTGAAGTAAAACTTGGAAGTATACAAATGTATGCAAACATATAATCTGCCATGAATGCAATAAAACCCCATATGAAACCCCTCAATCAATTGTAGTACATGAATAAATAAGTATAAACATACACAAAATAAAAATTATACCATTTTATCTTTAATACTAACCTCAATTTCCTTAATACCTGGCACAATTTCAGACATCATTAAAATCAGGATGCATTATAGAAAACCGTTTTTATGACATAAATATGCATATTTTGGCAATATATATCCCATTTTATAATAGCATTCACAATCTACCATCTGCATTTGCAAACCTCTCATAATTTAGTTCAGTTCAAAAATGATCTTTCCATAAAAGTCACAGCAAATTTCAGAACATTACCTAATTAATGTTCTCCATCTGGCTTGGACATCCAGTGCAAATGCATTTCATTGGACTTTCCTGCTCAGAATTAAAAATTTCCTTCACAGCATTTTTTTTTCATAATAAAAAAAATAAGGCCAGAATTTATAGTAATTTGTACAAATGCAATATGGTTATCCTTGATATTGACAAATGAACACAGCAAAGGCAAGAGTCATAGAGACGATTTACACTAATGCAAAATGCCTAAAGTATAATGAGATGAAAATAAGAAATTTTGTAAATCAATGTATGCTAATGAGGTGTTTTGTGATTCATAGTCCAATGTTCACACTGTGTGCATAGCTGTTATTGAAAGCAATGTTTCACCTTTGATATCTGAATTGTAATCCATGAACTTAACCCAGCCATCCCTTCAGTAGTTTGTCCAAGTATGCATAAGCACTTCCCTGACAAACAAATGAATTATTTCATCTAGCAATGCCTTCACTAGTATGTCTAAGTATGTACAAGTACCACACTGAATCATTTCCAAAAGCAATCTCTTCAGTGGTTTCACCAAGTATGCACAAGCAGCAGAAAGAAACATTTCCCCCAATGACCATTCATATTCCTTTTCTCCCTTTCCCTCACAAGTCTGTATTCTCAAGGTAAATTGCTGCTTACTGGCATAAGTTCAGACATTTATATGTTTATTATGCAAATTAGGCCATTTTAGATTAATCTGTATGAATCCTACTGATATGCAAATGTGTAATGCCCTTATTTACTTATGAGATGTACCCCTATCACTTCTGCCTTAAACATGTTAGGCTTTTTTGATAGGGTGGCATGTTTAGCAAAACGATTCCACATTTTTCTAGTCATCCTGAAAGACATTATTAGCATATCCATATAGCACCACTCTTCGTGGATTACTGCTAAGAAAATGCAAAACCCTGGACTATGAATACCAGCCTAACATTTCACTTTTGCACCAACAGATGCATTTATGTATCAAAGTATTTCCTGGCAACAACAATGTAAAAAAATTGATCATAAAGTGCATATAAGCTTTTTCTTCTTGTGGATCTTTGTTATGCATGGGATAAGCATCAATCTTACTTTTCAATTAAAAAAAAAGATAAGTTTGATACCCTTTCCATATTTCACTGGATTCTTTTACCATTCTTTCATTCCTTCTATTTATCTCTCCTCCCTAACATAAAATGGCACATCTTTGCCAGTCTTTGCCTTTACACATTTGTACATTTGCACAAAAGTAATACATATAAAATAATAAAAAATAATAGCAAGGTGTGTAACTTTTAATCAGTCTGTAGTGCTTTCCTTTTCACTAGGCTAAGTTTATTACCTCATGAAAATAGTCTTAACAGTTCTATTCCATATCTCTGACAGCAATGAGGTACTAATCTCCAAATGTAAGAAAAAAAAATGAAGTTTCAGAACCATACCCTTTTTGTTTTGAAAAATAAAAAGATGTATAATTGGATTCTTCTTAACCATGTATAAAGTTTGGTTCATTTTCCAACTTCTTTCCTGTTTTTCTTGAAACAGTTCTTCCTGTTTCCTTCAGATAAGATACCTTAATGTTCCTCCTTTTTTCTTTCATATTTCATACCTGTCAACCTATTACTATCATGTACATTCCGAACTGATACATCTCTCTTTTAATAACAGACATTACATTTCTTAGACATGCACAAGTTATTTAAATGTATACTGGCTCACAGAGACATTTTTCCTAAACTCTCAAGTCAAACTACTTAGCTTCAGTAATAAAATAATTATGCTCTCAAAAAAAAAAAAAAAACAATAAGACAATTAGAACTATTTGCATAACATATATACACTATGGCATTTAGGGCATGATTGCAAAAGACTCTCTCAGTGTAGGTGACCACTTAAACTGAGAACAAGTCGTTTGGAACCTGGCAGTGGTATAAACCTGTTTGTATACAGGACTTACACTGAAGTAAGTCACTTTCACTGAAAGCAAGTCTTGTTCAATCTTGACAGATTTACACTAAGAGCAACTAATTTGGAATCTGGCCTTTTGTGTGCAGCCTTAAAAAAATTCAAACTACCTCAGTGAAAATTTCAGAATAGGTATTTGTTAATAATTGATATAATGTAGAATACTACCATATTATACAGTAATAACAAAAAGCAACCCATTCTTCTACAATAAATTTCTTCATATACCCATTATAATGCCTGGGGACTCTAAAATACATTGCTGTCTTCAACCTTAATAAGTAAATCTGTTAATTCCTCTTCCAGTATATGTTTATATCCCTACTGAAGAGTTTTAAATCTTTGTTAAGTAAACAGGTTGATGAACAGTTCCACATATGCTCAAAAAAAAAAAATCACACATCTTCTTTGGTCAGAAGATGGTTTCTGTAATGTGTTTGGTCAACTGTTATTTTTTTATTATTTTTCTTAAATAAATGTTTGGCAAACGTATTCTGCATTTGCTATTGTATGTCACTTTTGTTTTTGCATATAATATTGACAGGCACTCAATTTTCTGAATTGTTGTTATTCATTTGTACACTGGAGCAGTTCTAATAAACACCTGCAGTACCTGTTTCCTAAAATAAAGCCCTTGCAGAATGTTAGCTCAGCCTGTAAAACAATTGATCAGCATGCCAAACATTTGGCATGCTGTGAGTTCCAATCCACATAGAAGAATCATTTATTTGTAAATTTCATAGATAACTTCACCCATCACATTTTTTGGAAGAACCATATTGCAATACGTTATATTAATGTTTATGTCGTGCATGGTAATGACTCCCTAAGTTAGTCCTCAAATTTGTATGAATATGGCCGTAATCTTTAATGTTATAATAACATCAGCTTTCTAATTGTAGGGTTTATATAGCAGTATCATTTTTTTAAAGATCTGCATGTGTTGGTTGGTAGCTCAGATTTTAAGGAAACAGGCTGACATTCCAAAATCTTAGGCATGCTGTGTGTTCAAACCCAGAGAGGGAACACATACATTACGAGCTCTTATCTTGATTTAATATAAAAAAAACATTTATTTATAGAACCATATTACACTTATTGATTTTAATGTATATTTTGAGTGTAGTTGCAAATACCTTCCTTATGCATCAAATTCCTACAAACATATCCGTAATCTGTAACATTCCATTAACATGGGGACATTACATATTGTTAAATCCTGTTATATGTCTTAGAATTTTTTGGCTAACATGGTACACTTTCTAAAAATGCTGTGAAGGTCTGTTTTCTTGTGAAATATTAAACTCAATGGTAGAACAACATCATCATTCTCAAATTCGGAGGGACTGGAATGGGCAAACCAACAGATGAAATGAAGAACAGGGAAGATGTATGTATTTTCCTAGTGATGGCCAATTTAGCAATGAATATCACGGTCCTCACACATACCTTACTATATCCATAATTTACATGTATGGTTTTGTTCACAGAAACTGTATGCCACATGACTAACCAAGAATATACTCAGGCACACTAGTCGCCAAGAAAGTCCAAAAATCCACCAGACTGTAGAAATAATATAAAATGAGTCCTTTAATAAATCCAACACACCAAAAGATTTAGCACTTTCAGTCCGCAATTCCACTCAGTTATTTTCCACCTTTTTGTTTTCCTGTATGCCACTTGACACTATCACACTGCATGAGAAATGTATGAGCTCTATCACTGTTAATGTTTCTGGACACAGTGTTAACATGAATGCAATTTTCTAACTGTTTAGCTACATGAACAGCACATGTTCATATTTAGCAATCCCAAGCCACGATCATTATTAGTAAACCAACCCCATCCAGAAGATGTCATAACATGAACTCTTTTCACTGCATGCAAAACATGCTTTCTCAGTTCAGATGTGTTAAGTAGCCAGGTAATTCTCAAAGTTAGAGCTTGGATGCAAATTGTGGTGTAGGTTTGAATCTCATGTCCTCCAGTCTGTGTTCAAAGATGTTAATACTTGAATGTTGAAATGGCAACTGTATAGTGTTTATCTAATGTTCTTCAAAAAGAAATGTCTATGAATTGTGGTGAGGAATATATATGAGTGTTATTTGTGGAATGCATTATTTAGGTATTCTGTTTTTATTTCAGATAATGATGATTGCAGGCAGAACAGACCCATGTGCATCAAGAGTTTGCACAGGCTTAGGGATCAGTGAAAGAAGAGTGGTATGTTCATTATTTTACATATTTTATAAACTGAAATACACCTTCCCCTGTTTACAGACCTGTAATTTTTCACAATAACATGTATATCAATTAGAATGCAGGAATACCCATCATGCATCAGTAAGGTTACTGAAATCATTACACAGTAGCTGTGCTTACAATTTTGAATAAAATCTAACAATGCTGATATTATATATACAATTGAGCCATTTTTTCATCATGCATTTTTTTGAAATGTACTCCACTAACTAAATAACAGTTGATTTGGTATATCTGTCAAACATCTTTGTAGGTGATGTTTATAAGTTTAAGTGCTTTTGTTAATGTTTGTCATGTATGGCTTCTAATGCTTGATGTGTTGTGTAGCGTCTGCTTATTCACAGAACAAATAGATGTTTGCTTTGTCAGCGATTGCATTTTTGTTTGCAGATTGTGTGGCACGCCTTTAAGTTCAATATGTGTATGGTTTCTGCTTTTTCAGTGATTGCATTTTTGTTTGCAGATTGTGTGGTATGCCTTTCAGTTCAATGTCAGTATTGTATCTGCTTCAGACACTTTGGGTGTGTTTACAAACACAGTTATTACCTAGGCTGACTAACACTTGCATAGATACCCATTTGAATGCAGCAGTTCATAGTCAGTATGTGCTGCAGATCAACATTGGTATTGCATCTACCTCAGACACTTTGGGTGCTTTTGTAGAGATGCAGTTATAGCCTAGGTTAAAAATAAATAAATAAATACACATACCTGCTGCAACACAGCAGAAGCAGGAAGGTCAGCCAAATAAAATACACAAATAAGGTTGTTAAAAATGTAAAAATGGAATGCTTTTGTTCCAATAATTGTAAGGAACTTCCTCAGAACTAAACCATGCTCCAAATTACATAATTTAAACAGTAAATAAAGAACAGTCACATGAGTTATTAATTAATTATCAATTAAAAAAAACTCTAAATGCTTTAACTGTAAAACAGAATTTAAAGAACAAGTTTCGTTCAGCCTTGGGTACATAGTGGCATATAACTTTAACTGCCATTTTAATTCAGACAGCTTTAAATGTTCATCGATAATTGTACCCTGAGGAACATTTTTCACTTGCTCAACCACCTAAAATCCAAACTTATGTGAATTAAATACCATAATGTGCTTATATAAAGCACTAGTGGTTTTATTCTTCCTGATATCTAAAATATGTTTGTATATACAGCCTTTAATTCTTCTGGAAGATTTTCCTATATAGTAAGCAGGGCAACATAAAAACTGAGACAAATAAACATTTTTACTTTAACAGTTGTACCATCCATTAACAACATACGTATGGCCACAAACTTTAAAACTACCACCATTAATAATATAGACAAACTGCAGGCATGAGCAATATTTGCTAGTATCATTTTTGTCAGGCAAAACTTTTTCCTTTTATTATTTTCCAATAGGCATTTAAAGATTGGGCCCTTCTAAATGTAAAAAAGGGGTCTGTCCTAATTTACTAATCAATCCTGGATCTACCAAAAATAAGTTCCAATTTTTCCTAATGCATTCCATAATGGTATTACTATCCAAAGAGTAGGTAGAAATAAAAGATATATTTTTAAACTCTGGGATGTTAGTTTGCAATGGTTTTATAACTCTAGTGGCATAAATCAAAATGGAAGAATATACACCCTACCACATCTTAGTCATCACTTCTTCCCTTATCTTATTAAGAAAACCTATTGAATAACCTCTAGCACTAAATATAGCCATTAATTTATCGCATTCAACATAAAATAAATCAATATTGGATATCGTCCTGGCCAGGAGCACCAGTTGGCTCTTTACCACAGATGTCTTCTGATGTTTAGGATGCCAACTGGGAAAATACAAATAGGTGTTAGAAAAAGTTGGGTTACAATATATATTGGAAACAAATATACTGTAATGCAAATCTTTCATGACTTCAATATCTAAGAATGAGTTCTCATCTGAATAAATGGAATGAGAACATTTCAAAAACTGCACCGTGTTGTTAATCTAGGCCAAAAATCCCTGGAGTTTCTCCTGTTTGTCCCTCCATAATGAAAAAAGTGTCAGCCAGTAATTTAGTATCTAAAGATAGGCATAAATGCTGTTGTAAATAAATAAACCCTCCCATTCTTCCATGACAAAATTTGTAAACATTGGGCTACATGCTGCACCCATAGCAACCCCCATTATTTGCTGAAGTACTGGCCTTCAAAGAATAGAACATTGTTTTTCAGAACTTCTTCCTTTAGTGTAGCATTGATATTTTCTGTTTCTATATCAAGATGGTTGAATAGTTGTAATTCAAACCAAGTGAGGCCCATGTCTTGTGGAATAACAGAAAAAACTATGAACATCTATAGTAACAAAAATCATATCAGGTTGAAACTCAACATTGTTCAACAATTAAGAAAATCTATAGTAACAAAAATCACATCAGGCTGAAACTCAACATTGTTCAACAATTCTAAGAAATGCCATGAGTCCTTACATATCTGAACTACATTGCCTAATCCTTTTTTAAAATATATGTCCAACAGTTTTGCATTAAAAAATGTCTTAGAGCAGTAGTAGCATCAACAATAGGTCAGAAGGGGGTTGTGATGCATTTTTATGTAGTTTAAGGTATGCCAAAAATACTAGCAATGACTGTTTTTTCATTTACTATAAATTTGTATTTGTCCTTCAAAATCTGGCCCTTTAATAGCATGTCTTCTAACAATAAATTGATTTCTGTATAGTGCACATGTATTTAATTTCTCGTGACACTTTTGTATGTGTCCTTGAGTGGTAACCGATTCATATAGCTGGAATAATTGACCTGATCCATAACCACCAGCACCCCTCCCTTGTCAGGTTTCATAACCCAAATGTTGGGATCATCAGTAAGATCTTGTAGTAGGGGCACCTCGTTATTGGTTAAATTATAGTATTTTGTCTTATAAAGTTCTTTAAATATCTGATGTAATTCAAATTCACAGACTTTTTCAAAACAAACTAGGTTTTGCTGCAAGGGAGGATTAAATGCACTCAGTCTATTACCAAACAGTCCTGTATCACTGTTATTAAACCAACGTGCTAAATTCAATTTCCTAAAAAACATTTTTAAGTCTATTAAGGTATTTGAAGCATCAGCTGTCCTTGCCGGAACAAAGGTAAGTCCTTCAGGTAAAAGATTAGCATGTGCTGAAGTGATACTTTTTGGTGAACAGTTGTAAATTTATCATTGAACACAATGTCTACGGCTGTGTGCTCAATTATATCATCAGAGAAGTCACTAACCGCTAATTCTAGTTGCAGCTGCTCTGGGCATTCGTCTTTGGTCTCACTCCCTGCTTTCAATAAAGTTCATTCATGTCCTGATGTTTTCCCATATTCCACCATTGCCGATAATTCTTTATCCTCTCTGATCTGCATACTGGTTCCTGCTCTAAAGGGAACATGCACGTATTCTGACCACTTCCGCTGGAATGGGCTGAACTACATGGTCAGAATCGGTTTGACTGGTTGAAGATAAATGATTATCCATAGTGACCTGTTGGTTGAGGATATACCCTATCCTTTGCATAGTCAGTATCTCTCCTAAATTTTAATATTTTACAAATTGGAATAGGAGAATTGGTGTGGTCCTGACCAGAAACTACAGTTTGTTGCGTTAAAGGTAAACTAAAACTATTGGTACTGTTCAAAACATTCAGACCTCCTTGTGTAGCATGTACTATTCCATTTCAATACTGGCTGACCTGTTGTAAAAGTAGTGTCAGGTCTCCCACGGCTCTCATATTCTTTGGGGTTAAACTTCCAGTCTCAACTATAGCCTAGGTTGACTGACACTTGAGCAGATACACATTTAATTGCAGCAGTTCTTATTCAGCACACCATGCTGGTCAATATTGGTATTGGTTCTGCCTCAGACACCTTGGGTGTTTTTGTAGAAACACATTTATAGCCTAGGTTAACCAACACTTAAACATATACCCATTTGATTGTAGCTGCTCAGTATCAGCAACCATATTTTAAACGTTTTGTTTTTTTCAGGCCACTGATTGCTAATTGTTTTGGTAGATAATGCATGCAGTTGTACACATATCATACTGTTAGTAACATATATATTAGATATTTGTATGTCAACAGTTGACTATCATATCAGATTGTTTTTAGTCTTGTACTCATTATATTGATGTGTGTTCAGCCTGTCTCAGATGTATGTTATGTGGCTTGCCTATTGTCCACAATATTGTCAGATCACTTTCTTCTCATTTTCACAAAGGCACTTTGTGACTGCTCATATAAATCATTAAAAGCAGACAATACAGTCTGTTGATTTGAGTATTCATACAATTTTACAAAGCTAATGACCCATGTGTGTTTGTGTGTGTCTAAGCATAGAATTGTTCAGAAAAGAATACTGTTGTCCTTTTTAGAACTACAACATATAGGACTGTAGGTAACTCTGTCCATAATGGACATGTGCCAGTCCCTGCATAAATTGTCATTGTAATCATATTGTGCTGTGCTATGATATTCATGAGACTGTTCTGCATGATAGACAATGGCTTTTCTTTTCTATTGTGTTTTCCAATTAATCTTTACAGTGCATGGGACTCATGGACATTTTCCAATCTGAAGACAATGATGAGCACATGCAAGGCCACTGCTGGAGTCTTCCAAGCACGATGTTGATAATGATGATGACAACGATGCTGAAGAACCTGGACCCACCCCTGTTTGAGCCATTCTGCCTGCACCCTGGAGGAAAAATCAATATTACTGGGATAACGAAAATTATTGGGAGGGGATATGGGAGGTCATGACCGATGTTTCCCAAACACAGATGAGGCACATAATGGGGTCCTTCTTTGAGGATATGGCACAGGCTATGTTGGATTTGTTCAATGCAATAGCTCACAAGATCATTCAGGAGTCTGAACTCCATCAGCCTTGTCCCTCTGGTCCATAAGTGATGTCTGTGTGCTCCACTTGTGTTACATGCCAACATGGTGATTCCCATTTCATTGAGTACACTATGTATCTGTCATGCTTATATGGTATTATTGTTTGACATTTACTTTTGTTTCAATGTGTGCATGACACAAATGAACACATTATACTTTTTACACACATTTAACTGTCCATGAATTCTGGCAGTTAACCTGCAGATAGTGCTGCAAGAGGAAGGCTGTAAACATGTGTGTTACTGGGGTGACTGATAGACAACACTATGCTGTCCATACTATATCACTAACAGTGTGATACTCCTTGGATCTGTATTTTGCCATATCAGGCATGTATACTATACAGACATGTCATTTCACATGTTCTTGGATGCCAGTTGTTATGATGCCCCATTGTCATGATGTGGTCTTGTGTCATGGTTTGACAATACTGATGCCATGTGGGGGTCCTATACAGGTATAGCCTGTGTATGCACAGTCCTCCTTTTCTGACTGCATCAAACAGCAACATTAATCTGTATACAATGTTAAAAATAACATTAATCTGTACACAATGTTACAGCTTACACATTCTTTCACAGTAAATTATGTTGTATTTGTTGTATGCAGCATTTCCACACGCATTACATAGTGACACTGGCGTACACCTTCCATAAATAGTTGTGCACAATAAATGACTGTACACATGTGTGCATATAGATTTTGTTGTCATTTGTTGTCATTTGTGGGATACATACTGATACAGAAATGTACCTTTGACATTTGAGCAATCAGTGATTTATTGTTGATGTGCTCTAATGATGCTCACATGAGTTTCCTCTGCTCCATAAAGACCAGGATGATTGACATACACCCACAGTTCTTTATTTGACATTTGAATGACAGTATATGTGCATGTGCTTTTACTTTTTAGCTTGCTTACCTATGCATGTTGATGTGACATGATTGAACACTACTGGTATGTGTGTTTTATACTTGTCCAGTTTTGTGGACATCAGCAATCAATCTATCCAGTTGACATACATTTTCCATTTGGTTAAATGTATGTTTCTGTGGCTTCTATAGTGCCCTGTATACTGTATACAAGTATTTGCATTGTCGCAACTTACCTTATCCTGCTTTACCCTGATGTGGGCCCAGTTTGTCCATCTCCCTTGCTCTTTAGTTCACTAGTATTTTTTGTGGGTATGTTTGTCTTTGTTAAAACTACTTACCATTGCCCTGCATTAATTTGACACAGTGAACATGTACTAAACATGACCATTGTACAATGTAGGACATGTGCACTCAAGTTGCAGGCTAATGCTTGCAGTGTGTTCTTTTTCTCATTATATTTGCATGTTACCCAGTGTAATTTTTTACACATCCATGTGCACAACCTGCTACATTTATTATGCTGTAATGCAACATTTTTGAAAATACTATTACATTTCATTGGGGTTTCTATGTATCTTAACACTGATTTCATGGATATTCCATTTATACCACTGACAGTCACGCATAGACGTCTACACCTGTGTGTTTCCTTTGACATTGCATATGTGTGCAACATATATATGTTCCATTGCATTACATGTTTGTTTGGGATGTACACCTACTTGTGTATGTAACAGCATTTGTTGCTCTTCTGCAGTACTTCTGCTTGGCACTGTGCTTCGCTGTTTACCTTTCACATGTGTGGTTGTAAGTTTGATTCTGTCCTCTGGTGGAGTTATCAACTATTGTCAGACCTGGATTTGCTCATCTGTGATGTTACTTGGCTTACATGTGTATTGTTGATGGATTTATTGGATATGTCTATAGTTATCCAATGCATGATATGATTCTACTTTATTGCCCTGGAACACACATCTACCATTGGTCATACACATCCAGGTATGGCTGCCACACAGTTTGTGACATGTCATAATGTGATAGTGCATAGGTAGATATATTTTTCTGTATTTCACCGTGGCTGGGATTCATCTCCATCCTGTTTATCAACTTTTCATTGCCCATATTTTGCAGTGTGCCATCTGTGTAACTTACCTGTCTTTGCTGTTTTTCTAACCTTTGTCTGTCTAGTGTTGTGCTATTTGTTCTATAGGTGTAACTGCTGTGATGACTTTCTCCTCCTGTTTTCCTATCTTTACCTTTCCTTTTATTCTTAAAAAAAAGATGGTGTCTATTCCCACCAAAAAAAATGCCCATACCCCTCGGATTTTTTCTCAGATTTTCCAGTTAGAGCATCCCTGTTGTGTGATACTCTTCTTCACCCATACCCCACAGCTTCTTTTCTATCTCCCACTTTCCTTGAGTGTCGGCATTACTTGTGTTCCTCACCCAAGTCCTGAACCCATGGTTAGCAAACGTTAGCTATGGCGATGTGGCCATGATTGCCCTTTGCCTTTAATTTTTTTACTAGAAAATTTACAGATTCCATTGAAATCCATATTTTAATGATACATGTTGTCTCTGAGTTTACTGTAAAGATTGATGTCAGTATATATATATATATATATATATATATATATATATATATATCTATATATATATATATATATATATATATATATATATATATATATATATATATATATATATATATATGGGTCCCCTTGACTTCATCGACACACCGAAACACCGACGCTAAGAAGACCGACACGAGAAGACCGACGAGACAGATGATCGACAATGTGAAATCCCGACAGCCAAAACACCGACATGGGCAACGTGTGAGCGCGAGTCGGTAAGTGTGCGATAGTGAGGGATTTAGCGTTAGGGAGCGGACAGGTAAGTGTGTGCTAGTGAGGGATTTAGCGTTAGGGAGCGAACAGGTAAGTGTGTGCTAGTGAGGGATTTAGTGTTAGGGAGCGGACAGGTAAGTGTGCGATAGTGAGGGATTTAGCATTAGGGAGCAGACAAGTAAGTGTGAGATAGTGTGGGATTTAGGGTTAGGGTGCGGGAAAGGTGAGTGTGCGGTAGTGACGGACTTTAGGTGTAGTGGCGGGTTAAGTGAGTTAGGGTTAGGGTGCGGGTAGGGTAAGTGTGCGATAGTGATGGAATGTAGGTTTAGTGGCGGGTTAAGTGAGTTAGGGTTAGGGTACGGGTAGGGTAAGTGTGCGGTAGTGTCGGACCTTAGGGTTAGGGTTTGGGTTAGGGTTAGTGCATGTATAGTTGTGTGTTATGTGTAGTTTACGTTTTGTGTGTCGGTGTTTTGGGTGTCGGTGTTATGGTATTCGGCTTTGTGAGTTGTCGGTTTTGTGCGTTTTCGGTGTTTTGGTGTCGTTGTTTTGAGTGTCGGGTTTGTGGCATGTCGGTGTTGTGATAGGGATCTATATATATATATATATATATGGGTCTATCTGAGTTCATCGACATGTTAAAATGTCGAAAACGAATTAACCGACACGAGAATGTCGAAAGTCACGTCACCGACGCCAGAAGATCGACGAGGCAGAAGACCGACGGAAGAAGACACCGACGCTGAGAAGCTGCGATGGGGAAAGGATATGTAAGTCTGCGGTAGTGACGGACGATAGGGTGCGAGTAAGGTAAGTGTGCGATGCTGGTGTTTAGTAGGGGTAGGGGTGGGATAAGTGAGTTAGGGTTAGGGCGCGGGTTAGGTGAGTGTGCGAGTAAGGTAAGTGTGCGATGTTGGTGTTTTGTAGGGGTAGGGGTGGGATAAGTGAGTTAGGGTTAGGGCGCGGGTTAGGTGAGTGTGCGAGTAAGGTAAGTGTGCGATGTTGGTGTTTTGTAGGGGTAGGGGTGGGATAAGTGAGTTAGGGTTAGGGGCGGGTTAGGTGAGTGTGCGATAGTGATGGACCTTAGGGTAAGGGTTTGGGTCAGGGTTGTGGATAGTTGTGTATGTATGGGTTAGTGTTTGTTTGTAAGGATTTTGGTGTGCTTGTGTTGTGTGTGTAAGTGTTGGATAGGGGATGTGTTTTGTTTGTTGGTATGTTGTGTCGGGTGTATGCGATGTCGTGTTTGTGAACTGTCGATCTTCTGGCGTCGGTTATATGAGTTTCGCTGTTTTGGTGTCGGTTATTTCGTTTTTGGTATTTTAAAATGTCGATGAACTCAGATAGATCCATATATATATATATATATATATATATATATATATATATATATATATATATTTATATTGCAAATAGCCTTCCAGATTTGAAGCACCTATTTTAATTTAATAGATGAAATACAGAAATATTCATACTTGTCTGTACAGATCCTGTTATATATGTTTTCATACAACTATCAGGATTCTAAAATTGTGATCATTTTTCTGTAACTTTGATACTGTACAATGTGATTGGGCAACCATTTCTTATTACTTACAGATTTCTTGGTGGTAAACCTCTGGGGTCTCTCCATCTGCTGCAGGTATCTGGTGAGATGTATGCAAAAGAATGCAATGTACTCTGTTATTGGTCCAATGAAGGCTGAATACAGTGGAGTTATTATGTCCTTAGATCTAGATGCCATGCCTTTACTTATGAGATGTGCTACATAGAAAGACTTTCTCTCTACTGTAGATACATGGTTGTTTAGGTTCAAATTGCTATCAACCTTATTACCCAGATCACGTACATCTGAGTCTACGCTTAATGCAATGATGTCTATATTGCAATTAGCAGGAGTGTTAGCTTTCCCAAACAGAATCGTTATGCTTTTTTTTTTTTTTGCATTTAGTTTCAATTCTTGGCTTCAGCACCAGTCATATATCTGCTTTAATCCTTCCTGCAATATATTAATATCATTAGGGGACTGACTCAATGATCTCTTTCAATTTGTAATTGTCAGCAAACCTGGTCAGCCACAGGCCATCCATGTTTTCCTGGACTTCAAGGTAATAAATTCTGAGAAATAAAGGGCTTAGCACAGAATCCTGTGGTATGCTACTAGAAACTGGCCTTTTGGTAGAGGTGAAGTCACTCATTTGATAGTATATGTCTTGCCAGTGAGCCAATTTGCTACCCATCTGGTGACATAGGAGTTAATTCCCAAGAGTTTTTCTGTAATACCTGAGTGGGGGTTTATGTCAAATGCCTTGGTTAGGTCAAAGTAGGTGGTATGCACAATCTTACTTTCTACCAATATCTTGGTGACCTTCTCAAAGAAGTCAGCTATGTTTAACAGACATGATATACCCTTAATGAATCCAAACAGGGTTAGGACCAGCCTCTGAAGAATACCTTTGTCCTTGTTGATAAGCTCTATAATGATAATTCCTATAGCCTTGCAGATGAGGCTAGTGAAGCTTATGGATCTATAATTCCCAGGGTTAGCTGATGGTCCCCCTTTGTGCAGAGGGATGATTATTACTGTCCCCCATTCTACTGGAACATAGCCAGTCCACAGGCTGTGGTTAAATAGGGATCCAAGAGAGTCTGCCAGGTCATGTTTTAAGTTGTTTGAAAGGCAACCTGGGTTGTTGTCTGGTCCCACTGATGCTGTGTTTTTGGCCTTAGACAGAGCAGAGATGACCTGCTCTCTTGAGATAATAGGCTGAGGAATGGGAGCAGGTATACTTTGGGGGATGACCGGTGGGGACAGGAGAGTGAATTATGATCCAAATTTGTCAGCTAGTAAGTTGGCTATTTCCCCCAGGTTAGTATGGGTGGTGCCATCTACAACCAGCTCTGCACATAGCTGGGTATTTCATTTAAGATTTCAGACATAGTTAAAAAATGCCTTGTGACTTTCCATAGCTAGGGAGTCTGTCTTTGCTTCATGATTACCTTTGGAAAACTTGACAAGATCTCTAATTTTCTTTGTTAGACTAGAGAGGGAATTTTTTTTCCTGTACTGAGCCAGTTTCCTCTTGATTTTGGACATTAGTTTCTTTCTTTTGTTCTATAGGATGTTTATACTAAGGATCCACCAGGGTGGCTTTTTTTCCCAGTAAGACCTGTTTTTAATCCGGTCCACTACAGCCAATTCTATACAACTGTTTAGGTAGTTACAGAGGGCATTTATGTACACCTCTGCATAAGATTCCATGTTTTCTGTGTTCGTTCTGTGTTCAGGGAGGGGGATTTGAAATTTCTTATACCATCACTTAGTAGGATGCAAATTTTCCTGGAAAAATTCTTAAGCATTTTTGATCTTAATGGTGTATCTGACCTTGTAATTACTTCAAAGGAAACTTATTTATGGTCCGATCTTATCGAGTAGGACATCACACGAGGGGGGGATGCAATGCTCCCTCATGTTAGTGAGTACTATGTTTAGGATTTTTGAGCCCCTCATGGCTGTGCTGACAAGCTGTTCCAGAGCATTTGCATTAACAAAGTCCTACAACCTCTGAGCCTGCATATTTCTGGTCATATATGTTCCCCAGTTGATGGTAGGATAACTAAAATCACCCATACGTAAGGTGGTGGATTGCATGGTAAGTGACTTCAGTAAGTCCAGGTACGCGGTATGCATTTCCTGGTTCATTGTGGGTGATATATAGCTGGGAATGATATGGTAGGGGATTATGCCTATGGTTAACTGGACATGGAAAGAGAGTAATACTGTTGACCAGTCATGAATTAAACTTATCCTTAATGAAACTGGATACATCTTCTTGTTTTTCCCCAGCTCGGTTTGTGGTCTGAGCATATGGAAGGCATTGTAGCCCTGCATAGCCTGGGTACTTTCCACTGCTTTGAACCATGTTTCAGTTACTGCACAGACATCAGCATCTTCCAAGGTGAGCAATGCTTCTAGAGAGTGCAGTTTCTTATTTAGACTCCTTACACTGAGCAGCAGTACCTTGAGTGTATCTAGTGAAGATTTTGTTAGGTTAAGAAGTTGGTTATTTTGATACTGCTAAAAAAGGCAAAATAAGGGTGGTTAATACCTTTGCCAGTGTCCAAAAGCCTAGAGGAGACAGGTGCAGACCATCTCTGGGAAAACAGCGTGGACTGATGGCCTTGTCCTCCCAGGCTGACAGATACTGGAGCCCATTGGACTGACACTAGAAGTTAAGCCAATGGTTAAAGTCAATCATTTTTTATTTGCATTGTAGCATCACCCTTGGTGATGGCAGAATGCTGCTTAAGGCTAGGCTCATACCTGTCTTTGACACATAATCTGAGAGTTCAGCCATGTCTCTCTCTATATAGTCTAGGGAGGTACATCTCAATTCATTCACACCCACATGGGCTATGACAGAGTCAAACTAATACTTGTGGTTGAGTGACTTGACTGCTTGAGTGACCTGATGGATCCTAGCACCTGACAGGCAGCTAACCATAACCCTCTCCTTATCTAGCCTGGAGAGGCGGACATCCATGTGTCTCACTATGGAGTCACCTGTGACCAGTACATTGGGTTCTGTGGTGTTATGCCTTATGGGTTTATTTGTTGAGACACTGTGTGTGTGTGCGTGTGTGTGTGTGTGTGTGTGTGTGTGTGTGTGTGTGTGTGTGTGTGTGTGTGTGTGTGTGTGTGTGTGCGTGTGTGTGTGCTTATGCGTGTGTGTGTGTCTGTGTGTGTGTGTGTGTGTGTGTGTGTGTGTGTGTGTGTGTGTGTGTGTTATTATGTGTTGTGGCTAGTGTTTGTTTTGTTGTGTGTGTATATGGTTTCTGAAAGCAGCATTTGGGAAGCATCTGGGCTTTTGGTAAGTTGTCTGTGAGTAGCTCAGCATATGTGGGTTTGTGTGTCATGTCCTAAATTAGTGTGTGAAGTGATGTGTGTGTCTGTGATGACATCCTGTTGGGCATTCAATTTGTCTGTATGTGAGCGTCTAGCCTCCAGTTTCATAGTGTAATTATAACTCTCACATAAAGTATTTGTTTCAGGACTAAAAGGTTGCTAGTATACATGAGACAATTGCTACATTGCCTCATGATGGCCATGTTTATCAGGCTGGCCAAAGAGAAGATAATGGGAAACTGCCTAACCATGATAGTAGGTTGTTACTGTATATTTTACTAGGGAAAGGAGTGGATTAATTAGACATGAGTGTGCTGGTAGCCCAGAAGTTATGAGTGGGAAGTATACTTTATGTAGTCTAAGATCGACCAATATGGTAACACTGCTCAGTATGCAACTGAGTTGCTCCCAGAGCAGCAGAGGGCTTGGAATGGTCGCAATGATGGGTATTTAAGGAAAAAATTATCTACAAGGTGTCTGTGTCTTTACAAAGCATTGACAACTGCTGCTGCAAGGAGAACAGCAACATGCAACTCAGGGCTTGAATATAAGCTGGAATAAACAAGTACAAGTCTATCTACCAATTAGGAAAGCATACAATGAGCCTCCCTCCTGCAATCCTCACCTCAGATGGGTCTAGATCCACACACTCGTACCACAAAGGTGCAAAAAAAGTCATCTTAATGTAAGATGGCTGGTATACTGCCCAAGTGTAAGAAACCACACAATCTAGATTCAGAAATCCTAAATCTAGTAGATACAGTGTAATCAGTAACTTAAAGCACCAGTACAGTTTTAAAAGTGCAGAAATACAGCAATAGTATTAGCAATGACACTAATTAAATAAAATGCAGTCAGCGAAGTGCAAATCAATCTTAAATAATACTTATTTTTGTTTTTAAAGCTTTGGAATTCAATAGAATCACTCAGTCACTATGGCACAGTCACAAAACGAAGAGCATCTCTAATTAAATAAGCCACAGCTCTGCTGACTTGAAGACATTACTTACTAACCAAAAGGTTATCTTATTTGCAAAGCATGCATTCCTTTCTCTTTACTGTAGTAACAAATGCCACATAAAAGTTATAATGTATATTACGTGGTCTACTAAAAGATATTTTCCTTCTTTTTATATCATGCTTGTCTGCAAGGCCTTTAAAAAAAGGGATGCATGGCAAGTGTTAAAAAGGCCCTTGTGGACGTTAGCCTAGTAAACACCTATGAAAACCTATTAACCTACTTATGCCAATAAAGATGAGCTGTTACCATGCTATTTATGGAACATATCCATTGAACTGCATTGAATTTTTCTTCCACCAAAAATTGTGGATAACTAAGCTGTACAACTGAGTAGCTGAAACATAAATTAACTAACTTATTAATTAAAACAAACATGTATGAGGCATGGACCACATGGTATGGATGCATCATGGTAGGTATATCTGGTTGAATAAAAGAATTTCTCGGATTTCCTGGCTGTTGTTTTTTGCTTATATCTGCCTCAGTGGCTAGAGGACATGGGCCAAGTGTACCTGCAATGGTCAGGCTGTCTACAGTATGTTGTTCTCATAGTGTCTCCAGAACAGGTCTCACCATGTGGTTTGTGTCTTGCATGCTAACCACAAACACTACATTCTCTAATTTTTGATTTGCAATAATCCTTCTTTTGTATTTTTTGGCTGGGGTGCTTTTTTGTGGAATATGTCCTTGATTTGTGTTTGTCAGTTATTACCACTTGGTATACCCCATCAGTCTTCAAAAGAGAAAAACAGGGAGAAAGCCCATAAAATCAGAGAAATCAGGCTAAAATAATTTACTTCTCAACTGTCTAAACATTTGCAGAATATCAAAATTTTTACTTCATATTTTTGGACAATCTCTCAGAAAATTTGTAGTTTTCTGGCTAATCATTGTGGACTGAAATGACTAAATAATGACAATGATATTTAAGTTTCCAACTTCATAGCCTTATGAAAAATGCATGCTAATATAAAATATGTTATTCTAACAACTAACTTTATGATAGCAATATTTAAAATCTATCCCTTGTTTTGGACCTTTGCTGCCTCCATTATTTTTGACTTTTCCAAATTTCATTGAGCTTAGAGGCTGAGAGGTATCCAGATAAATTATATATAAATGTGTATATCTATATATATATATATATATATATATATATATATATATATATATATATATATGAATATATATATATATGTATGTATATTGCCCTTACGTCACTCCAGTGGCCATAATTCTCCAAACTGCTGCTTATACCCTTATAACCAAGCTACATATTATACACTCTATCCTTTATGAACCCCTGTCCCACCATCTCCAGTTTAATCTCCTTCTATAACCCCCCACGTCATCTCCGTACTGCCAGTAAAACCCTCCTTCAGTTATACAAACCCAAGAAAAGCATTGGTAAGACCCTTTACAAATACTCTGTAGCCCATGTTTTGAACTTACTCCCTCTCAACATAAGAAGCATTCACCATAAATACCTTTTTAAGAAAGTACTTAACTTTTTCTCCTGAAGACTTGGTCATGCCCTTGTCAAACCCCTACTTGTACTAGTCTCCATTCTTCTCATCGTATCTACTTTTCCCTATCAACTCTTTGTCCTCCTTGTACTTGCTCTAGCAAACTGTATTCATACTGTACTCCTTTGTGTAATATTCTCTAAACCTTTTAATTGTTATTTGGCCTATGCTATATACTGTTCTCAAATTTTGGAAATTGTACTTGTTAACTGTTATTTTACCTTCGCATTGTACTACTGTGCACACATTTTTGACTTGTACTATATTTCTGTTACCCTACTTTAATATTTTGTAAATATCATAATTATTTGTTTACTTCTGGAGCTTTTCTACTCGAGTCTCCACTGAAAATGGGTCGCTGGCTCAGTTGGACTAACCCTGTTAACAAATGTCAATAAATAAATAAATAAACCAATATACCTATAATATGTGTGCATGTGTGTCTGTGTGTGTGTGTGTGTGTGTGTGTGTGTGTATATCTATCTATATATATATATATATATATATATATATATATATATATATATATATATATATGTGTGTGTGTGTGTGTGTGTGCGTGGTCTATATTAAATTTGCGAACTCTTAAAAAAGCGAACGCTGATTTATTGACCCTATGTAAGTGAAAGCTTACAATCCCGAACATTCGGAACAGCGACTTTTTTCTCAGGAAAAGAAAACGCTGTTCTACAAAAAAATAAATAAATAAATAAAAATTAAAACTTCAAAACGTTACATAAGGTGTGGGTCTTTGCCCCCCACATGCCCTGATGTGGGGGGCTGTGCCCCACAAACACACCCTACTTAAATATACCAACTCCAAGACTGCACTACAGTGATGAAAACAGCAAAGCAAATGAGGCAGCCAATCGATTTCTTTCCCCGGGAAGGAAATCGCTTATATGCCGTTTCACTATTTTGCTGTTTCGTGCTTACAAGTTCGCTCAAGACGCATTCGAAGGATTGTGCTTTCGATTATATAATTGGAACCCATATAAATATATATATATATATATATATATATATATATATATATATATATATATATATATATATATATATTGTTGTTGTTGTCTTTTCCCGGATAGGGCTTGCCACAGTGGAACTCCGGTCCACTAATGATTGGCAGTAGACTTTGACGAATGCCGAGGTGCCAGCTTGACGTTCAACCTTCAACGAAGGAATGCCCATTTACGCATGTCTTTTGAATGCCCACCCAACCGCAGGGAGGACATACAGACTCCACACAGAAGGCACTCCCCGCACTCGAGCCGAGAATCGAACGGTAGAACCTCTTGCTGTGAGGCAACAATGCTACCGCTGCACCACCGCGGAAAGGTGTATATATACATATATATATATATATATATATATATATATATATAAAATATGCGTGCATGTGTGTGTATATATATATATATATATATATATATATATATATATATATATATACACACACACACATATATATATATATATATATATATTTGTGTGTGTGTGTGTATATATATATATATATATATATATATATATATATATATTGTTATAGATATAGATGCATATTATTCATGCCATCTAATGACATTGCTCAAAAAGTGCTTTTCAATTTTTATATTACCCCTCAATGTGCTCACATTTCAGACATATCACACATTACATATAACTGTATCCAGTAAATACATAACTCTATGCTCTGTTAAATTGCATTTAATCAAATCAAAACAAGTAAGATCTCTTCAGCAGAGATGACATAAGAGCTGCCCTGAATAACCCACATATTAGGATCAGACATAACTAAAAGTGACAAAAATGTAACCAGATGGAACTTTTAAGAAATATTCTGAATGAAAACAAAGATCTCTAAGCAAAGCTGACATAACAGCTGCACTAAACAACCACAGATTAGCATCAGACATAAACAGAAGAGACAAAAAATGTAAGCAAAAGGGAATTTAAGAAACATTCTGCAAAAAAACCCATGGGATACAGTCAAAGTTAAATACAAAGTAAATTTTGTGGGAAGAGGTAACATTCAAATAATCATAAAAAATGTTTAGACAGTACATGTCAAATTATCTGCACTGAAATAAGTGCCACATTCACGTTGTTAAGATATTTGTACTTGTAAGGTTTCATTTCTCATGTATTCCTTTTCAGAGTACTTTAAGTTTAGCACACAGTACAACGAAGAAGAATAAAGTGTGGTCGTTAAGGTCATCTACTATGAACACACAATTTTTCTCCCTTTTGTTTTGGAATATACCCTGCACATTATTCAGGTCAGAAAGTGATGTCAGACATTATCAATTTCCATTCATAGTTTTCACCTGTACATTTTCTGTCTGTTAGTGAAAGCATGCCTTGTTCATACAAACATGCAGCTTACCTTAGCTAAAACTTCAGTCAGGTTATGCAATATCTTCTCCCATTAAAGTACGGTAAAAAAGCTCCATAAAAAATAATTTATCAGGTATACCTGAACAAGGTCATGGTCAGGTGAAATCATTGCTTATGTATGTAAAAAGCTAATTCTGCCCTTGCTATATCATTAGTTCATGGCATTTTAAGGCTTGGATGTGTTTAGAAAACATTTGTCAGCACATGCCAAGTAAACAGCCATATATTTACAAACCTCTTGCACATCTGGAAGAGTGAATTTATTTGTCATTTCAAATTCTTCATCATAGATCAGAATAAATGCTTTACAATGCCTGTGGTATGAAGACATGACAAAATTCTGTTTTTCAGCAATATATCATCTAGAGTATAATAAATTCCTGAAACATAACATCTTTCAGTAAACTGACAACAACAACCCCAGATAAATTTTTCAAATATTCAAAATATGTTGTTAACCGCTACAGCTTTAACAAATTTGTGAATGAAATGAGCTTTTAACAATTTACTGTCTGAAAACCAAAAAGAAAAAAATCTTGTTTTGAGATTATGTTTCCAGCGATGTAATTAAAAGTCACAGTGAAGGAGTTTGTATCATAGGGTCTGTAATTTGTTGAAAACATCTTTCTCGAGGACTGCATATGTGGAACCATTGTCATTCATAATGGTCTCTTTTGGAGGGTCACAGAAATATAGTCCTGTGTTTTGAGTTTTTCAGCCTTCATTTTGAAGTAGTTAACTTTGATTACCTCATTTCGTCAAACAAGTGTTCTTTGTCTGACTTTGATTGCATCATTTAACCAGACAGTGTTCCTCATTTACCCTAAGGAAGAAAGCATCTATGCTTAACAGGTTTACCTGGCTGACAAATAAATAAAATAAAATTATAGTGCAGTCCCTCTATACATACAGGGGAATACAAAAAGTCATGGGAAGTAGTCTGTATATCCATGGAAAAAATGAAGAGATTCAGATTAAAAACAATCTTTTTTTTAGGTAAAATGATCACAAATTATAGCCAGCAAATAGACATATGCATATATTTAGTTTTCAGTGGAACAATTTAGCTAGATGTCTTTTAGGGCTACTTTGAGTAAAGCTTCCAAGCATCAAGCAGATGTGCTTTTTGGACCATGAAATTTGTTAATGAAGAAATGCAACAACACCAAAAAAAATCAACATCCAAGGGGTATGAATCACTTTTTAACCAGATTCTTACAGCACATAGTTCAAATGAGGGCAGGCACATTTTTTTTTTTTTCTTAGTTTCTGTTGACTGTGCTTTATGGTGTTTTGCTCTGATTTACTATTAAGCATACGTTACTATCCTCAGTTATTTTATATTAACTTATTTCAGGTACATGCAATGGGGTTTGTAATGAATTTCCATCTGTCTTTTATTTATATGAAGGATTTTGATTGGGTCTCTGATCATAACCAGCTTATCTTTTGCTTTTAAAATAACAAAGAAAGATTTCCTGAGTGTGAGGAAAAAAGGAGTGCATTTAGGAGTGAAAGGAGGGGAGGAGG